>NC_045550.1:4449799-4749799 GCF_009769535.1 Thamnophis elegans
TCAAATTTGAGAGCCTACTTCGTTCTCTAATTCTTTCTCGGTATCCAGCTTTCACAGCTGTACATTACCATTAAAGATAAAGGTTCCCCTCGCACATATGTGCTAGTTGTTCCCGACTCTAGGGGACTGTGCTCATCTCAGTTTCAAAGCCAAGAGCTGTCTGAAGACGTTCTTCGTGGTCATGTGGCCAGCGTGACTAAACGTCGAAGGCGCATAGAATGCTGTTACTTCCCACCAAAGGTGGTTCCTATTTTTTCTACTTTCATTTTTATAATCTTTTGCTACGTTGGCAAAAGCTGGGACAAGTAATGGGAGCTCACTCCGTTACGTGGCGCTAGGGATTCGAACTGTTGAACTGCCAAGCTTTCTGATTGACACATTCAGTGTCTTAGCCACTGAGCCACCACATTAAATATTTTGATCTTTATCTTTATTCTTCATGCTCTTGTTCAAGCCCTAGAATTAATTTCCCTCTTACTTCTCCCACACAAAGTTCATATTTACTCATGAGTCCAAGAAAACAGCATTACAGCAGAGACTTTTGTGGAGTTTTTTGCTCATATATCTCTTAACTTTTTAAAGAACAACATTTTAACTAAGGAGCTGGGGGACTCACTATAGAATATGTTAAAGATATCATATTATTTCACCCCTCTTGTTTTAAATCTGCTTGGGTATCCCCCTACCATTTTTCAGTTGTCTGTTACAGCATGCCATAATTCACATTTAACATTCGATGGCACAACTGAAGATGCACATACCTATTTTACATAATTTGGTGTTTGTTCCATAAGCATAATCTACTAGTTAGGACTTTGAAATGAATGTATGCTTGTTCTTTATTTCTCTGCAAGTATAATCCCGTGGAGCATAGAATAGTGGCTGTATGTTCTTAACATGAAGTCTGTCCCCAGAATTTCTCAAGGAAAAAAAATCTAATTTCTAAAATTTAGAGAAATTGGATTAGTGAAACAACCATTGGCAACGTGCTACTTTGAATCAGAGCAGTCATATAAAGTATGCTTTAACCTTGGGGAAAAAAATCCCATTTTTAGTTTATATGAAGTATCTTATGGCTACATTGCCATTGTGAATTCTGATATCACAGTAGAAATCTGAGGTATAGCATAAATATTTGAACATACCAGGTATCTTTTAATGTCAGACTGAGGTCAATGGGCCACTAGATGGCGAAAATGAGAATAAACCAAATTACTACTGTAATGAGAATTCACTTAACTTCTAAATGAGACACTGCAAAACCATTGTGGGTTTTGTTCTTAATCATTTGGAATACTGATTAATTATTGGGATATGTAAACAGAATACATTTGTTTAGATAATGCAGTTAGCCAAAAGTAAAGGTCTTCTATTGCCTTATGTTTCATTTTGCAATGGAAGAAGGAATCACTGAGCCAAATAGAAATAGAACAGCTTGGTCAGAGATAAACATCAATGTAAAATTCTCTGTCATATATTTCAATTATTTGCATCTAAAATTATTGGAATTTACAGATAGTCCTCTACTTAGTGACCATTTAAACTCAATCGAGAAGTCACTTTACAACCATATTAGTAATTTAACAACATTTAACAAGTGCGGCAAGTAAGTTCATGAAATGGGGAAAACCACTTAACAACTATCTCGGTTAAATTTTGGGCTCAATTGTCGAGGACTTTCTGTACCTATTTTGAAACTGGACTTGCTCTAGAATAGCTTTACCCTAAGAAATAGATCTGATAGCTGAAGCACTCAATACTAAATCCCCACCTTCAGAATGTCAAAATAAATTTAAGTGAATTTTGGGGTGGGGGGGAGAGACAAAAGCCATCAGGGCATCTTTTAAATATATCATAACCAGAAAACCTGGTAGAGAGGTGGTTAGACATTTGGTCAACAAAAGAATAGAAAATGTTCAAGGTGGATATAGAGGCAAGAGAAAAAGTGGATAAATTTTACCCAGAACACTTTATTACCAAACAGAGCCAGCAAATAAAACTTTGCCTCATTCCTCATCAAAGGTTCTTAAGTAAACTTAGCAGTCTTGAGACAAGAGGACCTGTTTTATGAATTAACTGATTAGAACCGAAAGAAAAAGAAAAGAGAATTATCCTGAATGGCGAGAAGGATATGTGTCCCTCAAGGATCTATTCTGGGATTGGGGCTTTTTAATTTATTCTTAATGATCTTGAGTTGGGCATAAGGTTTCCTGACCAAATTTGCAGATAATAACTACTTTATTTTTAGTTGGTTAAATGTATGATTGTAAAGAGTTCTGTAAGGCACTTTTTGAACTGAGTGAATGGTTAACCAATTGGTTAAATAACCATTAATGGTAATTTAAGTAAAGTAAATTGGGCACGTGGAAGCAAACGTTCTTAATTTTATGTTTTCTAGTTGAGGGTTTGAGATGTTTATAATCAGCAAGGGGGGAAAATCATAATAGCTAAATGAAGGGTAAACTGTTTAGAACATAGGAGGAAGGATATGATGAAGAGGTAACGTAAATCATGCATTGTATGTAAAAAGTGAACAGAGAAACATATTTATCCCTTTGAACAGATATTTATCCTTTAGATATTAGGACCAAATGCCAGCCATTGAATTGATTATCCAAGACATAGTGAAGGCCACTAACTTGGATGCATAAATTCATAGAGCCTACGTATTACAAGAAATTTTGGTTTTGAGAATGTTTTGTGAAAAACAAAATTGTGAAATAGGACAGGCTTTGGCCTGATCCAGCTGAGCTATTATTATGTACTGTAAATACTTTACTAATGAATTATTATATCTAGTCCTGATTTTTGATAAATTCAATAACAAAATCAGTGATGCTATAGGAAGCCTCCAGATGACAGTAATTAATGCTTGCGGAAATGTGTAGTTAGCCTCTAGTAGAAATTGGAATTACAAAGTAAGCCTTATATATTTGAAGAGGATAATATGAATCTTTTTTTAACTTTTCTATTAGCTATTAGTAGTATAATAATAGTATAGTATAGAAAATAGTATAAGTAGCTATTTCCCCCTTTCCACATCATTTATAGGAAGATAATAATCTCTGCATTTCCTGGCAATTAATTTTTGTAACTATGCCCAAAAATGCACTCTCTTGATATTTCCGAAATGGTAATAAAAAAAAGGAATTCCCAAATCAATGTGGAAATAACAACTCGATTGTCTCTCTTATAGAAAATACAAGCAATGGTACCAGATAAAATGTTTATATTAACAAGACACGTAAAGACAACTTTGTCTAAAAGTTGTTTCAGTAGATTCCTTTCAAGCATGTTATATTAAACCTATGTCCAGGATTTGGCTACATTCTAATCTTTTTCAATCTTTTTTCCAGTTACATTTTTTTTAATTTATTTGTTGATAATTGTTGTTGTTGTTGTTTATTAGTTTTGTATGCCGCCCACTCCCGAAGGACTCCGGGCGGCTCACAATAAACAGGGAAAGGGAAATACATAAGACAATACAAAGAATTTAAAAATGCGCAACATTCACAATTGAGGTGGGGCTGGATATTTCAACAGCCCCCAGCCTGTCGGAACAGCCAGGACTTGGTAGCTTTACGGAAGGCTGGGAGGGTAGTAAGGGTCCGGATCTCCACGGGGAGCTCATTCCAGGGGGCCGACGCAGCAACAGAGAAGGCTCTCCCCTGGGGGGTTGCCAGCCGACATTGGCTGGCCAATGGAACCTGGGAAGGCCAAGCCTGTGAGATCGAATCAGTCTGTGTATAAATTGAATTTATATTGCTGCCTATTCGCCTATGGCGACTCAAGGTGGCTTATAAACCTGAATGAAGCAAGGCCCAACCTCAGATCTAACAAACACAATAGTACTATGTTAATTCAGTCATGGAAAAGACAGTAAATATTTGTTACATCCATTTCTATCCTGCCCTACCTTAAATGATTAAGAAGTTTAACAAAAGTAAAACCATAAATCACATCAATGCTAACCACACTAATAAATTACATATGCAGTCCAGATCCACCATCTGTTGAAAAAGATATTCTTAATAGTGTTCCAAAAAGCAGGCAAAAATGCGGTTTGCCCTTTACCTCATGTCTTATAAACATTTATTTATTATAAAATATGGTAATATATTAAAGATGATTAATTGGCAGGAGGCGGTCTCTCAAGTACCCAGTCCGATACCATGTAGGCTTTAAAAGTAACGACTAATATGATGTAACTTGTTTTTAAAAGGCATCTTTGGTTTGCGTTAAAACAACTTCAACACACGCAATGTTCTGAGTGCACCACAAACGCAGTAGTCATCCTTACCTTTCACAGAGGCACTGAGTTTTATAAATAGGAGCAGGATAGTGTAGAATAATCATATCCAAGGACCAGTGGTGGCTTTCAAACAATTTTGGAACCTCTTTCTGTAGGTGTGGCCTGCTTTCTGGGTCCACTGGTGGAACCTCTTCTAACCGGTTCGATAGATTTGACGAACCGGTTCTACCGAACAGGTGTGAACTGGTAGGAACCCACCTCTGCCCTATCCGCTGCTTTTTCCTGTTGTCCTTCTGGGAAAACTGCAAAGGCGTTTTGCAACCTGCTATAAGTGTGAGCGGGTTGACAAGGGCAGATCGCAATCACGTGACTTTGGGAGTGAGGCAACAGGCAGTAACTTCAGGCACAGATCACAAGTCCCTTAGTTCAACACTTTTGTAGTTTTGAACAGTGACTGAACAAATGGTTGTTAAGTGAGGACTACCTGCATTTTTTTTCCTAAGTGCGCAGATGCTAGTAAAACTAAAAACATATTATTTAAATAATTCTATTTTTTCAACCCATACAAGATAAGAGGTAGTAATATTTACAAGCATATTAAAATGAGATGTTCATTGTAGCAAATTGTAATTAGAACTAAATAATAATTTATGGTTTAGCATTACTGTCCCCAAAGTGGGCCAATGTTATGATATTCTCTAGAATCTAATGGACAAAAAAGTTTTCCTTTATGTAATTAGAGTGTCATTAATTTCTGCATTAATTTGGGCTGGAGCTTTTAGTCACATAATAAAATCTCTGAACAGTTAAAACTAATTCAGCTGGAGATTCCCACCGATAACATATTTCTGAAGGTTGAAACCTATCTCAAACTGCTGTATAAGTTATACCATTAATATTATCACTGTACCTAACCTTTGAAAAATAAAATAATTTCTGTTTAAATTAATTTGGCTAAGATTCAATAGAATATGTTCTTACTGGGTAAGTCCTGATTGATTGTAATTACTGATCAAGTCTGAGAAAATCTTGCTCTAAAAGTTTATTAGCCAGAGACGACATATTAGAAACTTTCCTATATTAAATATATTATAATGCACAGCAGTGGCCCAGTAAATGAGCCAAGGTGCGCAGTGGTTAAATGCAGCACTGCAGGCTACTTCAGCTGACTGCAGTTCATCAGTTCAGCTGTTCTAATCCCACCAGGCTCAAGGTTGACTCAGCCTTCCATCCTTCCGAGGTGGGTAAAATGAGGACCCGGACTGTTGTTGGGGGAAATATGCTGACTCTGTAAACCGCTTAGAGAGGGCTGAAAGCCCTATGAAGCGGTATATAAGTCTAACGATTGCTTTTGCTATTGAAACTGTTCTAAAATTCAGGTGTCTAGGAAAAGCAGAAACAGCCCTAAAATCCTTCAGAATCAACCCTGAATATGAAACTTTATACTGGACCAGAATGAGGATTTCATCAGAGACAGGGTTTTTTTTTTTTATGACAAGCATGCTTTTTATTCAGCTAACTGTTCATTGAAAATGACATTTCAATTTGGTAGATGTGACTCAAAAAGCCTTGTCACTGGGTCCAGCTTCTGGAGGAAATAATCCTATTCTGGACCTAGTTCTTCACACAATATAAATTGTTATACTAAACAAAAGACCACAGAAAGACCATTTTTCCTATGATTCAGACTCAGTTCTTTTTCTTTTTCAACTATCTGTACAATTATATAAAAAAGGAAAGCCTTGTATTTCTGGCCCTAAGGTAAGCTGTTTCCTTTTAAAGAACTAAAGCTATGTTTTCCTTAACTCTTGAATACCTCTTACAGAACATTAAAAGAACATATAAAACCCTCATGTAATTGGGAATAGCTATCCATTAAGACTCATATGTCAGTTAAATAATAATTTACATCACAGGCCATCACTGTATAATTATGTAAATTATTTAAGTTTCATCCAATTGTCAGTTGTGATGTTATGATAAAAATTGACACGAATCATCCAGATTAATTTGACTAAAGCACATTGGGATGTATGGGGTGCCTGGACAGAAATTTCTCCTCTTGTTTCTGAAGTGAAGTCTGCTAAACTTATTCTGTCAAATAGAAAGTTCAGATTTAGGAAAACGTGGTAAAGCATGATATCTGATATTGTGAGCTATTACTGGGAAATCCTGGAGCTTGTTAGTTTGAGTTTATACCAGTTGCCTGAAAGGTTTGACCCTAAGCCATGCAATATCTTTGGAATGTAAAACATGCAGAAGATCTTTGGTATAGCATTATGCATCTTCAGTTAGAATTAGAACATTTTATCTCTGATTGAACCAGTCTATGGCGGGGTAGGTTCCTACCTGTTCGCACCTATTCGGTAGAACCGGTTCATCAAATCTACCGAACCGGTTAGAAGAGGTTCCACCAGTGGACCCAGAAAGCAGGCCACACCTACATAAAATTTTTGAAACCCACCACTGGTCCTTGGATATTATTATTCTACACTATCATGTTCATATTTATAAAACTCAGTTCCTCTGTGAAAGGTAAGGATGACTACTGCGTTTGTGGTGCAATCAGAACATTGCGTGTGTTGAAGTGCTTTAACGCAATCTAAAGATTTGATTTTAAAAAACAAGTTGACATCCTATTCTTATGCATGCCAGTGCTGTGTGTGAGGTAATTTAAGGTGGTTCTGACAAGTGTCGTCGGCATCTTCATATCCAGTCACATGGGCGGCAAGCCACTCCCATCCGGTCACATGGGCAGCAAGCCACTCCCACAAAGGAGGCCACACCCACAGAGTAGGTTCGAACAATTTTTGAAAACCCACCACTGATAATAAGGTAATCTGAATGTATCTGAACTCAGGACAACCATTATCACTGTGTATCGTGAGACAGAAAGGCAAATGATCCAAGTTGTAAAGTTAGTTTTCTAGTTTTCTATTCAGCAAATTTCCACAGCAAATACATTATCTACTTTCAGAAGGAAAGAAAAGGGGCTACCTGCAGCAATTGAGTGTATATGCATCCCCACGTTTTCCTCTGAGTAAAAATTCAGAGCCTTAGAGGCAAGGAATCTTTTCATTTTCCCTGCAGTTGTATATCTTGACACCTCCACACAAATAAAAGGATAATTTATGGCTGCATAAATTGTGAAATTTGAGGAAAGCAATTTAAAGGTCATTTTTGTTCCCGGGTACCACATTTTAAACTTCTTTGGATTCTTAACTGGATTTAAAATAATGCAACCTCTAACATACTCACAAATAAAAGTCAAAGCAAGACAATATATAAATATGCATGAAATTATTGAGACAGCCAAGAATATTAAGCATGGCTTCTTTGCTTCAGAGTCTCTCATATTTCAAGGCCACATAATATAATTCATGCAGATAAGTATTTTGCCTTTTTTAACTCTGAAGTAAGGCTTAAATTAAAGATTACAGCCTGATTAATTTAACAAGGGTGGACTTTTGGGGTGGGTGGATTATATTTTGTTTACTATCTGTATATATTCCTCTTGGTCTGAAAAATGATATCATGGTATAATGAAAGCAGGGATATTAAAAAATTGCAGCCCAGTGTTGGGGAAGAGCTGTTAAGAATCTCTTATCAGTTTATAGATACCAATAATGCCTGGACATCATATTTCTAGCCTTCAAAGTTATATTTTATCTGGCTTGCCGTAATTAGAATAGTGCTGTTTTTTTTACTAAATGTTTATGCAGCTAAAGACAAATTTGTGTAGTTGAAAGTTCTGTAGTTATTGACCAATATAATGTTCATTTGAAACAAATGTGACATACTGATACTGGGTTTTATAGAGGGAAAAGGGAAGAGGAACATTTTTGACAAACTCCATGGATGAAATTTATGATATTCAATCTGCCATAAATAAGACCCAATTTTATTTCTATCTTGGACATCCAGTAGCTCATTCCTATCATTTATTTCCTCTACGTATATTGTTTTGTTTCAACCAGAGAAACTTTAATATCACAACTGGAAAGTATATGTACAGAGACAGCCCAAGAAAGTTGACTTTAAATGAGGATCTGTCTGCTATGCCTACTGTTTCTGTCCTGCTAAGTACTCTCCTATACCCACTTTTTCCCTAGTAGTAGCAGCACCACTAGTGTGTAGCTGTTGTTGTTTTGTTTGTTGTGTTGTTTGGCCATCATTCCAAAGATATCACTGAGGGGTTCAGCAGTTCTAATGCCACAATTCATTTCTCCAAGGACTCCTATGGAGTGAGCCTCATACCACAACCAAAAAGCCTATATTTCTCTTGCTTTGGGGGCACTGAAGTAACAGCTCTGGTAAAGGGACTTGGGACACTTCACTGGCCAACCCGATTGGTCGCTCAGAGGAAGATTCTTGGTTTCACCCCAATAGTTGGTATAGGATTGTCATGCAGTTTTCAATACAAGCATAAAGTGGGGGAAAATATAAAATTATTGTAAAATTATCAAGAAAGATAGATGGTGCTAAGCTTTGTATTCTGGAACAACGGATATGAATTAATACTTTTAATCAAAGCGCAACACAAATATTTAATTTCAGATTATTAGAATCTCCTGCTATATGATTTTTATATGGTTGAAATAACATTAAATGATTTCTCTATTCATATTGTAATAAATTTAAATGGAAAATTGGGCACACAGAACATTATAGGATGATTTTTTTTCCTCTTTATTTTTGTAAGCTGCCCGGAGTCCTTCGGGATTGGGCGGCATATAAATGTGTTTAATAAATAAATAAATAAATAAATACATGCATGCATGCATGCATGCATACATACATACATACATACATACATAAAATAATTATAGATAGTATTACATCTTACAGTATGCTTTAAAAATTTGTTAACCCTTTTGAATTTTCAGAATTTTTGCATAAATATAATCTGAAACTAGAGAACCGAATTAAAACACATTTGAAATATTTGACTCTAATTTCCCTTTCAAATGAACTGATAATCACATACTTTGTTATATGTAGCATTTTTCTCAATAAAGATATAAAAAAATATAATGCTTTTGGCCTAAGTTTACCAAACTTGTGAACTATATCAGCAGCTCTGTATTACTCTATTACTGTTCATTTCATAATGACCAATTTATTGCCTTAAGGTACAGTAAGCTGCACTTTACATTTAGGTTACATGTGTAATAATTCAAGAAATAATGCTGGAAGCACAAAGGCTGTGAATGTTACAACAGCAATCTGTCTTCCCTGACAATAAAATGTGTTGATTGGATCACTTCTAAATTTAGCAATTATATCATCTTCTTGCTTATGCATGTGACTCCAGCATTCCCTTATGGACAATATGTATCATTGGAATAGAGAAAATCTAATAAAAACATTGTGCCAGGCATGTACCGTCCACAATATGTAAATCATGCTTAGGCAATTTGATTTCAATTGTCAATATATTAACAAACTGTTTCCTGAATATCAAGTAAGAGCCGAGGTGGCGCAGTGGTTAGGGTGCAGTACTGCAGGCCACTTCAGCTGACTGTTATCTGCAGTTCAGCGGTTCAGATCTCACCGGCTCAAGGTTGACTCAGCCTTCCATCCTTCCGAGGTGGATGAAATGAGGACCCGGATTGATGTTGGGGGCAATATGCTGACTCTGTAAACCGCTTAGAGAGGGCTGAAAGCCCTAGGAAGCGGTATATAAGTCTAACTGCTATTGTTATTGCTAAGTAAGTATTCCTATGTGCCTAAATGCAGGTACAAAACTCACAATCCAATGAAAAGTTAAAATTAGGTTTCATTCCTCCATTCCACTTAAAACAGTGAAGAAGCAATTCTTTTAACTATATGATGTTTTTATATTTTCAGGCTTTCATATCGGACTGGTCAAGACACATCCAATTGTGACACATGTAGGAATAGTGCGTGTATAATCTATAGGTAAGTAACTTCTCACATTTCCCCTTTTCAAATCGGATAAAATGATTTTATTCAGTAATAGAACCTGCATGCAAGCCACTGTTTTAAATTGGTATTCAGCATGAATGCTCTTAAGAACAGGAAATTAATGTTTACTGTACTATAAAGCCAATTTATGAGGTATTTAATAATAGAAAGAAGAGAAATGAGATGATGATAGTGGTGTGCATTAACTGTACAATCATAGAGTAGAAATTTGTAGAAAGTACTTCATCAAAATAACTTTTTTTCATTTAAATAACATTGATGTCTACAATAAAAAAATTTGAAAACATGTAACAGTGGAAATTATGGCTACGCTGAATATTACTTTTTTAAAAAGGTACACAGCATATACTTAGCAATAGCAGTTAGACTTATATACCGCTTCATAGGGCTTTCAGCCCTCTCTAAGTGGTTTACAAGAGTCAGCATATTGCCCCCAACAACAATCCGGGTCCTCATTTCACCCACCTCGGAAGGATGGAAGGCTGAGTCAACCCTAAGCCGGTGAGATTTGAACAGCCGAACTGCAGAACTGCAGTCAGCTGAAGTAGCCTGCAGTGCTGCATTTAACCACTGCGCCACCTCGGCTCCATTATACTTGCAATGTATAGGCCTAGAAATGGAATGTCTTAAATGAATGTACACAGAACTGATCAAAAAAGTTCCAGAAGCATATTCCCCATGGTCACACAATTACCATTTGGGACTTTCACAGCTTCTGGCAAGCAAAGTCAATGGGAGAAGGTCACAAAAGGGGGGGAGGGGCATGTGATGTCATGCTTAATGATATTGCAGGATTCGCTTAATGAGAGCCATCACTAAGCAGCACTGTCATGTGACATTGTGCTTAAAAACTGTGTTATTCAGCAACAAATTCTGATCCCAATTTACATAGTTAACTGACGACCACCTGTAATAGATTTATGTATTGACATGCCTTTGTAAATTTGTAGAAATCAGAAAAGTAGCAAGCTGGTAGAAGCATAGATTTTAGTGTTCTTCACAAAAGTAGAATAAGTGGATAAATGTACATACTGTATATTTTGGAGTATAAGACGCACCCCCCCCCCAAAAGAGGCTGAAAATTTCGATGCGTCTTATACTCCAAATGTACCTCTACTCATCCACTGGACCCCACCTTTTGGCCTCTGCACGTCTACTTCCTGGCTGCAGAGATCGCCACAGACAATGACTTTTGTTTTTGGGTTCCGCGCATTGCGTTTTCAGCCTCCAAACACTCCATTTGAAATCGATTCAAGGCTGCTGGAATTACCAGAGCACATCGCCACCTCCGCGCATTGCATTTTTGGCCTCTGCACATTGCATTTTAGGCCATCGCACGCCCCGTTTTTGACCTCTGTGTGTCGTATTTTGGGACATCAATCGGCAGCAATGTGCTTTGGTGATCCCCACAGCCTTGAACGGGTCTGAACGGAGTATTTGGAGGCTGAAAACACAAGGCATGGAGGCCTATATTCTGGAACAGCTGCTGCCTTGTCTTACCGCTTCCGCGCTTCACCTGCTTTACTAACCGGAGTAGCATTTATATCACCTTATAGCAGTATATTGTTACGTTTTATCATCTTTACAATGACGAGAATGCTGCACATTATATTTTTTAAAGAGTCTTCTGGAATAATTAGTGACTAAAATTTGTTATATTAACTGGGAAACCTATGTAGTAGTTGTTGCCAGAAATAATGTAGGATGTTTTAGGATACAAGGACTACATTTCTAAGCATTTTGTGCCACATCTTTTGCTGTCTGTTTGCATAATCCATCAAGCATAAATTGGTGCAATATCGATTGAGCTGCAGAGTCTAATGCCATCTTATTCATTCTCCTGTGTAATGCATGCCATTAATGAGATGAGGTGCTTGACTTCAAAAGTTCTTAAGGAATAAATTGGCTTTAGGTGAATTTTACTCCATACTTTTCAATTGTGTATAAGCAACGAATGTTTTGGACTATACAATTGTGCTTTAGCAATTAAGTTTTGCATAAATGTTGTTTAACTGATACAAGCTAAATACTGTGATTGTAAGAATCCTGAAATATTGTGCATGGAAAGCCATACAGATAATCCTTGTGTTACAATGGCAGTTGAGACTGGATGTGTCATTGCTAAGTGGCAGTTATAAAATACATCATGGGTCCACATTGTTTAGCAATAACAATGATTGCTAAAACCAAGTTCTGGTTGCTAAAACCAAGATGTGCCGTTCATTATGCAGGAAGTGGCGGAAGTCCCAAATAATGAGCTCAGAGGGGGGTAACACGGAGTGGGGGAGGACCTGGAAAATTGGTGCAGGCTATCTGAGCCAAGAAAGCCAAGAGAGTGAATGGCATAGCTGGACACAAGTCCAGAAATCCTGGGGGTGGATGGCACAGCAGGGCATGAGCATTAGAAGTATGGGGTATATAGCAATAGCAATAGCAGTTAGACTTATATACCGCTTCATAGGGCTTTCAGCCCTCTCTAAGCGGTTTACAGAGTCAGCATATTGCCCCCAACAACAATCCGGGTCCTCATTTTACCCACCTTGGAAGGATGGAAGGCTGAGTCAACCTTTGAGCCGGTGAGATTTGAACAGCCGAACTGTGGAACTGCAGTCAGCTGAAGTAGCCTGCAGTGCTGCATTTAACCACTGCGCCACCTCGGCTCCTCGGTAGATATAGGGCCTGGTGTAAGCACAGTAAAGCGAGGGACTTACCATAGGGTTTTGGAACCTTCTCTGATGGCTTCCTATTGACTTTGTTTGTGGGAAGCCAGCAAGGAAGAATTTGGTTGACAATCCTGCAGGACTTAGCAACTGTTTTGAGTGTGACCAGTTCCTAAGAACCTAAATCAAGATAGAATGACTGCAAGGGCTCTGTGACAACCAGAACTTGTGAATTAGTCTGAAAATACCACTCATTTAGCACTGTTTGCTAAATGGTTGCTGAAGAGATGGTCAGTAAGAAAGGGCTACCTATATTTACCGGTAGATGTTCATCAGTGTTCCAAAATCCAGGATGGAGAGATTCCTTATCCTTGTCCTTTTAAAGAACTATCATTCCATGGACCTTATTTCCATTGGTCAGCAGCCTAAGATATTAAATGGCTACATTTTGTGATATACTATAGTTACTGTCAGTAGTGTGTGGGCATGGGTGTGTTTCAGTGGTGGGTTGCTCATCCCGTTCCAACCGGTACAATTGGAATGGGGTTGGCGGCATCCTTGTGCACGTGCGCAGTTCACGCATGCATCTTAGCGCCTGCGCGATGCTCCAGCTGCTCACGGAGAATCGCGCCGGTGCTGTATGTGCCATGCGCCTGTGTGGAAGCGCAGAAGCCTTCAAAACCGGTAAGGAGCGCGGGCAGGCGCCGGGTGGGCCCTTCGGCGTTCCCAGAAGTTACTTACTTCCGGGTTCACCGACCAACGGACCGCCGCGGATCGGTTGAAACCCACCCGTGGTGTGTTTTAAACAAAGATAGAAACAGAAGGGTAGGCTCTTGAGTTATTTTTCCCCATTTCTTTCATGGAAAATACCCCCATCTGCCACTAAGTTTCCCATGTTGGTATGTTTTAAAGGTCGAACTGGGAAGAGACCTTGGGAAGCAAATTGTTCTCATCCTTTTTTTTCTCTCAGATAGTATTTAGACTTGGGAGGAATTTAGGAGTCTTCCAGAGACTTCTGTTGCCATGCTCGTCCTAAAACTGGATTTGAAAAATCAGCTCTTTCCTTTCAATGATGTTTCACATTTTCTGGAGAACCTTTGGAAAGTCAGAAAGCTGATATAACTCCCAATCTCTCCAGTTTTGTGCAGCTATGCCCCACAAAATCAGTCAAATCCTGTGTTACTTTAATAGCAAGTATTTTTTTCTTCTTTACTCTGGAGTAGCAACTATAATGATTTATGCACTAGGTTACTCTATAACTCTATTTTCTGGCTTATAGCAATTCTTTCCTCTTCCATTTCCATAGCATTTTCTTGGCAGATGCCATTATCAGAAGTGATGTCCATTTGCTAGGGGATAGAATACACTAATCAAGCGGTTTTCTTTGTTGCTACATGTTCTTGTGTGAATGCTAAAAATAAACTTTGGACTTAAATGGTTTCACAAGCAACCACAAGCTTGCGATCACTCTTCATCATTTTAGAAGTGACAGTTCTTCACTTATTGAATGAAGGACTGTCCATAAATTAATTATATGCCTTTCTTTATCTCTGGAAAAGGCCTTCTTTCTAATGTCATTTGGTCCATCAATGTATATTAAGGAACTGTTGCAATATATTTCATTCACTGATTTTATCCATTCCCTTTTTCTAATTCCCTTTCCTACTATTTTATATGCACAATAGCTTAAAGTTACATTACAATAAAATCTTTCACAATTTATTCCAGCCTAAAAGTGACTTACATAAACCGTACTGTAAATAAATTCAGAAATACATCCCATCCATGCAAGCTCTCAGGTTTATTTATTCAGATAATTTTTTTTTTAATATGTAAAATTCTTGGTGCATTACTTTTATTCATTGAAATAATAATTATAAATTAAACATAGTGCAGAATGATTGGCAGACACAATTAGCTGACTCAATCATATTGGGAATTCATAGTATGCAAGTAAATGTAATCATAGCCTAATTAATTTGGGAATTCAAATATTTCCTTAATGAACCTATTTCCTTTTTCTAGAAATAGTAAATATCAGTTGGGGGTCATATCAAGCAGTGGGAGTTAAAAACTGATTGAGAAAGTTCAAACTTTGCAGTTCAAACTTTATCCTACTGGAATAATTATCTATCTATCTATCATCTATCTATCTATCTATCTATCTATCTATCTATCTATCTATCTATCATCATCTAAAGTGCATTAAAAATGAATTAAGTTTCAGCCATCTCTCATGTCTATTTTCCCTGCTTTGTTCATTTTGGCAATATCTTCTCTGGCTGGGAATATGTAAAAACATCTAAATTTGATCCACCTTAGCATCATACATATCTTTCTGCATGTTTTTTCATATAAACAGTTCCATTTCTTCTCCTTTTTACCCTCACTCTTCTATACACCTGTGTACGAGCACACATGTTAAGAAAAGCATGTTCATTCAGCAGAAGAAAAGTAGAGATCCAGGAAGAAATGTAATAATATACCTTCCTGCCTTAATGAAAAACAGATGGTGAGGTAGCATAAAGTATGGAATGAGTCTATAGAATCATTGTTTGCCAACAACTACCAGTATTATATTTCAAGCCAAGTCAGTTACGTTGAAGCCCATCAGCAATAATATCCTTGAAAGATCGTATATAGGAATTCCTACATAGAGCAACGAAAGTATATGTTTATAAGTCATATAAGTGAACCTCTTTAAAATGATTTTAATGAAACTGACATACAGAAACAAAACCCAAACATCCTGGATTAATAAAACTTTTACTTTCAGAACTATCCAGTTATATCCTCACATGCAATGTACAGCATAACTAAGGAAGTGAGATTCAGAAATCATGACATGCAATTATTATTTTTAAATCAAGATGACGTCATGGATTCCTTATTCATGTTATATGGAAAAGTAGATAAAGTCCAATTAAAGTACATAACTGATAGAATATCAGATAGAATGGGATTTCAAGTGTTTAAATTTTTATAGTAATATTCGATTATTTGGGTAGAATGTTATTTTTTTATAGAGGAACTCTTGTTTTCTGCTTTTCCTGAAAATTAGTTGGAAATTATGGCTTTGGATACTGCTGCTGAAAGAGGGAGAGAAAGGCACGCCAAAATCGTTGCTGGAGCACAGGGTTTAATTTAATTTAATTAATTTAATTTATTAGATTTATAGGCCGCCCAATCCCGGAGGACTCCGGGCGGCTTACACAGAACAAGAAAAGAAAACACATTAAAAAAAAATTAAAAAATTCTCCAACACACATACGTTCAAATTGGGGCTGGACCCTACATAATAAGGTCAACAGCCCCAGGCCTGCTGGAACAGCCAGGTTTTAACAGCTTTTCTGAAGGCCATGAGGGTGGGGGAGGTCCGGACCTCTGTGGGCAGCTGATTCCACAGGGTCGGAGCAGCCACAGAGAAGGCCCTCCTCCGAGGCCCTGCCAGCCGACACTGTCCGGCTGACGGCGTCCTAAGGAGGCCCACCCTGTGGGATCTTATCGGCCGTTGGGAGGTATGTGGCAATAGGCGGTCTCGCAAATTAGGGGTTTCTAAAGTATAAAAAATATAGTACAATAAAGTAATTAAAACTAAACATGGGGTGAAGAATCTGGGGTTTTCAACAGTTCAAGTTAAATTACCAATGATGGTTACATGATGGCTGTATGACCAATACTGAGTGATAATAGATTTATGGTTCAGCAACATCTGACGGTCTCAAGTTCTCCACTTCTGAATATGATCCACCCACAAGAGACCAAGGAAATTTAGCTTGTGCTGAGTATCCATTTGCTCTCCAGTTAAGCCTTCTCTAACAAAGTAATTTATTTTCCTGTTAGTCTGCCTGGTTTGTTGCATTTTTATTTCTTACCAGGTATTGGCTGTAGGTCTTTGTAGCAAGTCTTTCTTTGCAAATTTACCATTCTCATAGGTAATCAAAGACTGAAAATACAAGCTGCCCTACTTGCAGTGAGTAGCAACTTGCACATAGGCCATGGACTAGCAAGAGAGGTAGAGAAGGCCCAAGGCTTCAATTCTTGAGTTTATTTCCCTGGGTATTTGGTAGTAACAGATTGCTTGCAGTCTATTTCTCATGCTAGCTGATTGGCTGCTCCTGGCTTGTGTTAATCACATTATTGTGAATAAAACATTATAGGGACTCATATGATCTCATATGATAATGTTTCTAAGGAGAAAGGTCAGGGGGAGAATTTCCTGAAAATATTCTGTTTCTGCTCTACCAGGTGAAATACCTTGCCCTTTTAACTTTACCATCAATATTCTAAATCTTGAAAATTTGAAAATATTTATGCAGAATGCATGCGTAATGTTTTCTGCAACTAATTTTTATTAAGCATTGCAAATAGAATATAAACTAATGCAAACTACAAAATATAGAGATCCAAAAAGAAAATGACAAATGGTGAGCCAAGGTGGCGCAGTGGTTAAATGCAGCACTGCAGGCTGACTGCTAGATCAGCAGTTCGGCGGTTCAAATCTCACCGGCTCAGGGTTGACTCAGCCTTCCATCCTTCCGAGGTGGGTAAAATGAGGACCCGGATTGTTGTTGGGGGCGATATGCTGACTCTGCAAACCGCTTAGAGAGGGCTGAAAGCCCTATGAAGCGGTATATAAAAATCTGCTATTGCTATATTGCTATAAGAAGAAAATAACTTCCCCTTTCATCACAGCAAAGTAAAAACAATTTTAATATCTTATCAACATCTCCTAACATATTATCTTTTTACCCCATAACGCATATCTTAACCAGAGAATCCCAAAAACAAAACTATCATCATTTATTCTTCATGAGCAAAATCTATATATAATTAAGGAACATCCAGATATAATTAATTCTCTGTTTTAAGTTGGATCTATCAAATTAGCTCTGTATTTCTCACTTGAATTTTTAACAAACTTAATTTTAAACCCCATCAAATATAGTCCCATTTTCTATTCATTTTTTAAAAATAATTTTTCAGAATTTACAGACCTCTTTTGTAATCCAGTAAGAAAAAGTTATCTGGATCGCTTTTCTGATGAAATGTTTGTACATCTCCAAATGTAATAGTGGAATGTCCATCCGTTTCATTTGAACATCCAGAAAAGAACATCCTTCTGACATATTTAAATCCATATTCGAATTAATTTCAAACATCAATTGTAGCTTGTCCTTCTGTGACTTCATTGATGCAGAATTTGTTTATATCAAATAATTTTAAAGATAACATTCAAAAATGTCCCTCAGTTTTTGTTTCATTTTTTAACTGGATGAATTGATTGTTTTCTACCTCCCTCTAGTGTCTCAAACCTTCGAGATCCCATTATCATGTTTTCTCTTTAAAAAAAAACCAAACCAAATAATCACCATTTCCAAATGGAAAAATTCATTTAATGAATTCAAAACTATAATTCCAAGTACACCTGATTCCTCAAGTCTTTTAACTTTTTAAAATCCATATTCTAAGCACCCTTTTGGCGTTACTCCAAAAATTAGTACTTTTTAAAAACCTTTAAAATAATATTTAAAGCTCTTTTTCCAAGTATCATTAGGTATCTCACCTAATGAATGCAGAAAAAAAAATTTGGTCTGAAGTACCTTAATATTTACAATTCAGTAAAACAAAATTGATCTCCAAAAAGTGATAAAGAAATGAAGCACAATCTTTCATCCTTAAAAGATTGTGTTACAAGCTTGAACTTGATGATATCCCTTGAGTAAGAACAACTCAACTCAAAAGTCAATTGCAGAATGAAGATTCATGCCACCTACTTATGGGGATTGGCTGTCCAGAGTCACATTGGTGCTAATCTTTCTTCTTACACATATATTCCAATAATTTTTAGCACAAAAAAAAATACTGTGGCATCTAATTTGTCAAATTAGAATATATTAATGTTACTGAAGATAATAGAAATATGATTAAGACCTTTACCTTGTAACGTCAGTCAAACTGTATCCTTAAAAATGCCACAGATTCAAAGGATGCTGGGTAACAATTAATTTTAATGTATAAATAAGGGAAGAAAAAGTAGACCCTCCCAAAAAACATTTTATGATTATTACATGGATTATTATTGTTCAGTCAGGCCAAATAGATCCACTTAGAATGAAAAATCAGATCATGTATATCTTCCATTCAGAATCAGCCATATATTTTATAAAACCACAAAGAAAATTTATCATTGAATGAAATTAACATTAAAATATTAGATTGTTAGTATTATTAAGATACTCCTAAGTACACATACATTTTTGCCTTAGCAACTTATGATTCAGAGACAATTGCATGCGTGCAGAATTTATATTAATCCTATCTTGTTCTAAGTAATTTGATAAAATAAGTGAGAATATATTCCTTCTATAGTTATTTCCTAAGAGACTTGGCCTTTACACTCTTCCTTAAAAACAATTTGTTTAATATTTTGTACACTGATCCATAAGCTGTTACCATGGAATGATTTTAATGACATAAACATTGAAAGCTATCATAACAGTTTTCAATTTATTTAGGAAACTTGAACGCTTCAAAGTTGTTTCAGATTCAGTGAAAAAATTATCTGAAATCTACCATGATTAATTTCTGCAGTGAAAAATTGATTAAAACACACTATAAAATTGAAGATCTGGAAAAATGCTAGCAAAAGCCAAATGAACCTGTCATTTGATTGATTTTCTTTCTTGGACTTCAAAAAAACATACTGCTTATTTTAATTTCACCCTAAATATTATGGTTTTCCTAATACCCAATTATGAGATAAATTGAAAACAACATTTTTATTTGTTTTTAAACAAGGACAAACAAACATAAACATTAAACTAAAAAAAACATATCTTCCATTACAAGTTGTAGAAAGTTTGTCAGTTGGTTACAGTATTTCCATGCATCTCCTCCATAGTCACCACCTGCTTTTCATATCAAATCACATATTTTAAATTCACCTATATGTATATCACAATTATTATATCTCAACCTTAATTTGACTATAATTGTTTTTACATCCTTTTATATATAATGTTCAAAATCTAGAATAGGATTATATGATAATGTTCCATTACATCATCCTAAAATCATCCAATCACAATACATTTTTATAACATATTCTAGATAAAACTTTTAAACCTTCTCTCATAATCTCCATAGGTTGTTTATATAAAATTTCATATTATCAAATTAATATATCTAGATGTATTATTATCATTATTAATAATTATTTAACTATGGCTATTGTCACTTCATTTTATACATACTACTAGTAAACTAAATTTAGCTTAATTTTTATTATACATTTTCATTGCACCAACCTGTATTCCTCAAGCAATAGTACGGTCTTATATCTCTTGCCATTTGTAGCATTAATGTTCTAGTTACTTTCTTAATAATTTTTGTATAAACTTCTCTTGGCAACATGCTGTTCCTTTCTTATCTCACAAAAGCTTGAAAACCAACATCTGCTCTTTCCATCACCTTCTCTTTGGTTATCGCTAGTGCTTCTATCAAGATTTCACTCCTTATCTCCATCAATTTTTCTCTCTTTTCTTCTTCTGTGCTTTGAAGTCTGGGGTAGAGTTCCAATCCATCCATCTCCCATTTCCATATTCCGCTCTTGCCATTACCAACCACGCTCACTTTGTTGTCAGTATCCACAGTTTTCTTATCTCTTTGCTCATTTTTTTCTTCCATCTTTTGAAATCTGTACTCCACTTTCTTCATTTGGTAAACATTCTCAGATTTTTCTGTTTTATATTCCATATTCTCCAATCTCTTTTCAATTCTCTCTGTCACAACTAATAGATTTTGAATTTCAAACATAATCATTTGCAATGTTACAGCTTCTTTTTCCTGCTGAGCCATTCTTTCAATTTTGCAGGCACTGCCACTATAGGCTTCAAGGCTATTTTAATAAACTTCAAACAGGTGCATTTATTATCTTTCAAGTCAAAATGTTGTCTTCCCTCCAATAGCTAGTGATAGAATTTCCAAAAGGCATCTCTTCCTACTATCACTGTCAGTAAACAAGCTGAAAGAACCTTGAATCTCAAGTGATCAAAGAGAAAGAAGAAAAAACAATGTATCCAGCCTCCAGCCTCTAAATGGCAGTGTAACTGCTTTTCCTCCTGTTGTTACAACTCTCTTTATAATCATTCTTATTTTCTTCTTTATATTCCAAGCTTAAGAAAGGGAAAATACCCTTAAATGGAGATCAAAAACAATCAAATCAAGCATTATTTTTTTAAAAAAGGAGAATTTTAATCCATGAGTATAAGCAAAAGTGAAAAAAGAATTAATCAATTCAGTTTAAAAAATAGGGAGCCCCTGCAAAAGTTCCATCCGTGAAAAAAAGAAATAAATTAGAAACTGGATAACACACAAAGTTCAATGCAGATCAATCTCGCTGCCTACAGTCTTTTGTCTTCAATCTTAACTTAACTTAAATTTTTTTCTTGGGTAGTCTCTTCCTCTAATAATAACATTTCCTCACCAATTCGACACACTTTCTTTCCGCTTTCTTCCCGTTCCGGAGCTGTCCCAGCTTCAGCAACTTCATTAGCTGTGTTTCTGTCGCCAGAAAAAAAGGCTATTCCTGGATCTTTCAGGGACTTTACAGTGTCCCTGAGATCAGCAGGAGGTGCCTTTCTCAATCACCGTCTCTGCAGGATGGTTTAGGTCCGAATGGACCATCCAGCAGCAGAAATTTGACTGTGATCTCGGAGCACCAAGATCGTACATCGTGCCATCGCAACGTCAGCTCTCTTCCGCCAACAAAGACTCTTGAATGTCCTTGGTTTGAATAAACTTTGCAGTGATGGATAATTTGTTAAACAAAAGCAAAGTGTAGGAAAAATGAGCTATTATGAAATGAAGAGAAGGAAAAAAATATTCAGAATTTATGTTGTTGTTGTTGCTTTTTAAATTATTGGTGTAAATGATCTTGACTTGGGAGTAGGAATTGGGTTAGATCCTGCTAAACTAATGAGGGTGGAAAATTGTGAACAGTCATCAAAGCTGAAGTATGTTTTTTGAAGATATACCGTGTTTCCTGAAAATAAGACAGGGTCTTATTTTCTTTTTACCCCCAAAATATGGCTTGGGCCTTATTATGAGGGGAGAGTTTATTGTTTTGGGGTTGCCGGGTGGTTGTTCTCTTGCGAGCAAGCTCCCAAAGAGCCGGGCACAGCCTAATGAGTGATGGCTGTGTTGCGCTGTCGCAGCAGCGCAACGCAACAGCCATGAAGCGACCACGCTCACGAGCAGCCACCCAGCAAACCCCCTTTCCAGCCAGGCACAGTGCCATTCACTGACCTAGGGGTATCGCCAAGCCACGTGAGTGCCTGTTCGCCGCCGTCCACCTCCCGCAGCTTGGCACCTTCGAAATGCCAGTGAATGGCGCTCTGCACGGCTGGAGAGGAGGGTTGCACGAGCGGCTGTTCCGCTCTTGCTCACGTGCCTCCCAGTGGCTTTGGCCCACCTCTCCCTGCAGAGTCAGGGTATTTGTGTTGCCGCCGCCAGGCTTTTTTGGCAGCTCTATGATTGTACGCTCTGCCGGCAGCTGGCCCACAACCATAGATTGTACGCCTAGAGCGGCCACTACCGGAAGACTCGAAGCCACCGAAAAAGCCATGGTGGTATGGCGGTGGCTCTGCGGGGAGAGCTGGGCCAGGGCATCGTGAGGCTGGGAAGTGCGCGAGCAGGAGAGGAGCAGCCGCTCAAGCAACCTCCCTCTCCAGCCGTGCAGAGCGCCTTTCACTGGCATTTCGAAGGCGCCAAGCCACGGGAGCTTGGCAACGAACAGGCTTGGCGATACTCCTAGGTCAGTGAATGGCGCTGTGCCCAGCTGCAAAGGGGGTTTGCAAGGTGGCTGCTCGTGAGCGTGGTTGCTTCATGGCTATTGTGTTGCGCTGATGCGACAGCGCAACACAGCCATTCGCCTATGAGGCTGTGCCCAGCTCTTTGGAAGCCTGCTCGCAAGAGAGCAGCTGCCTGGCAATCCCCCTCTTCAGCTGGGCACAGCACTGCTCACCAACCTAGCAATATCCCAAAGTTGCCAAGCAACACGATCACCTTTGCCTCCTTTCCGGTTCACGCAGCTTGGCATCTTTGGGATACCGTGAGGTTGGTGAGTGGCGCTCTGCCTGGCCGGAGGTGGGGGGTAATCTAGGGGGCTTATTTGTGGGGGAGGGCTTATATTTTTGCCCACCATAAAAATGTGGCGTTGCCTTATTATCAGGACATGTCGTATTTTCGGGGAAACACGGTAGTGATATATATGGTGGCAAAAAAAAATCCTTAAAATATACTAGATTTGTATTTATTGATATTAACTTAAAGACATTGACAAATAAATCTGTACTTCCTGGAAATAGGGAGATGTTCCAGAACTGTGTGAGATGTAGTGCAGATGGTTACAGAAAGCTGAAAGAAAAAATTCCTATGGTTTCTTATTTTAGAAACCAAATCCAACTTTAGACTATTATCTCCAGCAGACCTCCAAATTCATTCTGGTCTTTGTTGTTGCTGCTGTTGTTATTTAAAAAGGAATTGAAAGGGAAAGGGGGAAGCATTATTTTTATAAATATTAGTAGGCTTATTTAAAATATTAAACTACGCTAAAAATGTCCCTCAGTTTTGAACTATATCCAGATAATTCCCTTGCCTTCTGCCTTTATTCTTGTCTTCCTAGATTTATACTCAGGTGAGGAAACTTGTTTCATAATGTCTACATTTCACTTTAAGATGAAAAAATTATTTTCAAAGCAATTTGTTTTACAATTATCTTTTTCTAAATCACTGTGCATTACCATTACTAATTACTTTTCTGCTACAGCTTGAAATCAGGTCTCTTTGTTTTTATAAATTAAACCTGAAACTCATTTTATGAATGGTATCTCTGAACTATAATTTCTTCTGGGTCCTTCCCCCCCTCCGCCCGCCCCCCCCAAATTTAATTGCAGATCAGTCATCAGGGTTTACTCTTTTGTTTGAAATACACTTACAATTTGGGATAAATATTTCATGAGTGTAACTTTACTTTGACATAGACATTTTGATCTTTAAATGAGTAAGAGATCTAGTTTGTGTCTTTCCTTGCAGTCTATGTTTTGAGATTATATTTAGTGGCATGATGTTCTACAGCTGTTTTAATAGCTCTAACATTATAATTAGCTGAAGTCAGGTTTACATACAGCAAGGATCTAGTCTCACAGAGATAACAGAAATAGAAGAGATCATTATTTCAACAACGTTATGAAGTGCATAAAATATACCAAAATCAAGATTATATTATGTGAATGTATGGATAAGCACTGCAACAAATTTTTTACGGTCTTGAAACCACTCATGTTTAGAATTAATGTGCTTGTTTACACATTAATTATCGGTGAATCAATAGCCCTTGGTTACTGGAATTGTTTTATTTATCTCTTTGGTACTATCAAGCTTACTTCTTAAACACTATCTAAAAAAATAACTGAATAACAGCCAAGGGATAGCTGCAATGTAATGGGAGGAATCATTGCAGTTATATCGGAATAAAACTAATTTTTCATGTTCCAAGAGTACACAGAAGCTTTAAGTGTAAGAGTAAACATTGTATGCCTTTGTTATCTCCTATTCTAGTGGGATGTTTATATCCTCATCCTGATCCCTCTTAATATTTTGTTGTTGAATAACTAATTTGTAATGATGAACTAATACGAGATACAAACAAATTTATATTGAAGATAACCTTACAAGGAAAAGCATATTCTCTACAGCTCAGAGATAAATGTTAATGTTCCAACCACCAAGATATTTATCTCATTTGGATGAGAAGGAAGCCAAGTCTTCAACCAAAATCTAGTATCACATTTCTACTGCAAGCAACCTTTTCACAAGAGTGTCCTAGGAAGTACTACTATTTCGCTTAGTGGCAGATCTGTCTAGACCAGGAAATTCACAGGCTGAATCCAGAAAACCTGCTGCCATTCATGGGAGATGGTTCCACCACAAAACCACGGAGGACAAAATCGCGCTCGACGAAAGCGCGCATTTGACGTCATCAGAGCGCGACGAAAACATCGCGCTGTGATCGAAAAATGTAAAAATAAAGCGAAAACCTTACCCTAACCCCCCCAAACCTAACCCTAAACCTAACCCTAAATCTAACCCTAAACGTAACCCTTAACCTAACGCTAAACGTAACCCTAACGCTCTAAACCTAACCCTAACCCTAACCCTTACCTTTATGTGAATCGGCTTGCTTTAATTTTAATTTTATTTCAATTTTTTTTTTGTCGCGCAGTGATGACGTCAAATGCGCGCTTTCGTCGAGCGCGATTTTGTCCTCCGCGGTTTTGACGGGTCACGATGGGAGACGACTAATTGGGTTAAGAGACTGACTTGGTTTTTGACATCTTAGCGGGGGTAACAGTTCCATGGTACAATTAATACATTTAACTTTTGTTTTAGATTTCAGATGTTGCTTGTTTTGCAATATAGTATTTCTTGTCAGTATGTTGTGTTAGAGGGATGCAGAATCTGGGTGTTTTTTTTTTTTTTCACATATCAAATTCATTTTCAATGTTAATTTAATGGAAACCTCTATCTTGGCAACTGATTGTGGTTCTCTTTTTTTTCTCCTTCCACTATTTAGTGTGGAATTAGATTTTAAGCAGCAAGAAGACAAACTCCAGCCAGTTCTGAGAAAACTTCACCCTATTGAGGAAACTCAGGTTGCACCCTTGCCTTATTCTCAGGAGAGTTACTCCTCAACTCCCAAGCAAAAATCCAAAACTGAATCAAAAAAGCATGGAAGATGGAAACTCTGGTTTCTTTAACTAAATATATGGAATTTAAGGTCGCCTTCATTTAAAAAAAACACACATCCACATGAACCTGTGGAGTTTTTTTAAAAAAAGGATCCTAGTAATTTGAACAGGTGACTGTCAGCAAGTGTTACTCTGACAATATTAAGAAAGCATTCTTTCTCACCATATGTACCAAAAAAGGCCTTTGTACCTATGAATGAACTTTCAGGAGTAAGGCATTCAAATTGCATACACCTTGTCAACTTTTTATTTGAATTTCACCAATGTGGGATGTTAAAAAGAATGTTTAAAGCCAGGATAGAAATTCATGTTAGCAAAAGGGGGGGAAAAAGTATAATTACTTGCCCACTGTGTTCCTTTGTTAAAAATAACATGTTAATGTTATTTTTTCAAAGTCTAGATCTTGTTTTGAACCCTCTGTTTCTTTCTGGTAAAAGAAAGGGCAGAATGTTTTCCCCCCCTGAAGTCGTTCGCTGTATACTTAATTTCCCACATGTGATGCTGGGGTGGGTGGAACCATTTTCAGCACATAGATATCCTGAGGAAAGCACAATATTTTCAATGGTCTGAGACCATGAATAATCATTAAGACGTGATTATGTGTATACTTGCCTTTTATGTCCTGTAGCATTATGCCAAGTGATTGCACCTCAGTGAAATGCTGGCACTTTTAATTTACTGTCATTTTCATCCCATAACCTACTGCTCACTTTAAATGGTGAGTAGTCAAAAGCCACCTAAAGTCAGGGCATGCCTTTAATTACTGGCAGTTGACAGGGTCAAAAGCTAAGAACACTTAAGCTCTCTTAGATATTATTTTTAATCTGTTGGTACCCAACAGCTAAAACTGTATGTTTTCTGGCACCATATTTGGAATGAGGGAAAGAGAGAAGGGAAGAGATACATAACAGTAAGTAAACAGATCATTGGCAGCTGCCACAATTTAATACACTTTTGTAATTTAGTCTCAAGAAAACACTATACTCTCTTGACACACTGTGCCAGAAATTTTATAATATATTGTGTTTTGCTTTTTAAGAGTTCACAAGAGCCTGGCAGTTTTGCACATTAAAGGAAGATACGGAACCATCCTAATCCTGCTACTAAAATAGTATTAGCAAATGAGAATGTTGAGTGAAAATGTGCAATTAACGGTTTAAGAGTAATTACACATACTGAACAAAAACTCTACTAGTTATTTTTAGACACTTTTAATTCCATCAGTTTCAGTGGCAGAGGATCAAGCACATAATTAACTGTCCACTATTTCCTGTATTTAAACAATGTCTCTGAAAAATAATAAGCTTTCTTTGGAGATTTTTTTTCCATTTTTTAATACTTCAAATTTTAATAAGTTATAGGTACATAGTTTATCTCAAATTATACAGGTTCTTCTTCATAACTAGGAAGCAGAATAAAGTGAGAAATAGTGGTGGAAATCTCCAGTGAAAAAATAATGAATGCAGATGTGCTACAATCACTTCAATATTTAAACCACTTTCATGTTATATAGTTTATATTGAGTTTTATTAAAAAATATAATTTTGTTGCTTTATGGAAAAAATACCTGAGATGTGCATATGAAAATACAATTGATACATGAATTATGATCAACTTCAAAATTTCCCTGTTATTCTATAACTCATTTTCTACTAATGTTCCAAGAGGGCTCTACCAATGACTATTAAAGGAAGTATTTCTGAGTTTTATTTTTAGTATTACTTTTAATTGTTTTTTCAGAAAGTACAAGGCTCAGAAAGTCATTTTGATGCTGTTGGAAAATGTGACTATTTATATTGGAAAGGAATGGAATGAAACATAATACATTTTACAGTCTTTTTAATTAAAGTCCATAACTTTAATCACTATATTGCCAAAAGTATTCCCTCACCTGCCTTTACTCGCATATGAACTTACTGTAAGTGACCTCCCATTCCTAATCCATGGGGTTCAATATGACGTCGGTCCACCCTTTGCAGCTATAACAGCTTCAACTCTTCTGGGAAGGCTGTCCACAAGGTTTAGGAGTGTGTTTATGGGGATTTTTGACCATTCTTCCAGAAGCGCATTTGTGAGGTCACACACTGATGTTGGACGAGTTTACGTGGCCTACCACTTCGTGGCTGAGTTGCTGTCGTTCCCAAACATTTCCACGTTCTTATAATACAGCTGACAGTTGACTGTGGAATATTTAGGAGTGAGGAAATTTCATGACTGGATTTGTTGCACAGGTGGCATCCTATCACAGTTCCACGCTGGAATTCACTGAGCTCCTGAGAGAGACCCATTCTTTCACAAATGTTTATAAAAACAGTCTAGGTACTTGATTTTATACACCTGGGCCATGGAAGTGTTTGGAACATCTGATTCTGATTATTTGGATGGATGAGCGAATACTTTTGGCAATATAGTGTATGTTAGAACCTAATCTCAGATATCTTAAATAATTGTATGGTATTCTTACTAATTCCAGGATACATTTTCAAAAAATACATACATAGATTAAGCTGAGATGTTGCTTGTGATCCTACAGATAACATCACATACATATACAGTAGAGTCGACATGCAATAGAACAGGTTTGGGCTTGCATTTTCTACATGTCAAGAAGATTTTAAGTCAATTATATTTTTTTCTTGGCTTGACAGAGCTGCCCTCTGCAATTGACTTACGATCACAGGAAAATATACTTGGTTAAAGAATTTCTGGCAGATTCTACATGACACTTTATGTTTTCTAAATCACATTTCACTTGTGAATCTGGATCATTGCACATAGTCCTAATCAGCAACCTAGCTACTGTGACCATTTATTCACGATCATACCAGTAGTATGTATCGTGGCCATTATTCTTAACAAGAGAAATGCTGATAGTAAATTCTATACTTCAGATTTATAGTATCTTATTAAATTCTCCCAAGTCCAAAAATAAATTAAAAATCCATCACAAAGACACAGACTGAAAACAGCTATCAACATGTGCTGTCTCATTTAACAGTGAATGACCCTGCCTCAAAAGTTGTTAACCTGCATGTTAAAAGCTGCACATGCATACATGTGTTTTCCTGATTTTCTTCTAACAAACTTTAATGACTCTCCTAATCACACAACCCAGCTGCAACTTCACTCATGACTTGATAGCTTGGAAACAATTGTGAAGAAATGCACCAGAAACCTGTGCAAATTGTAGGGTGCATGCCTGCGGGTTTACAAACTATATCTTGCTTTTTTCCCCTCTTCTTTAAATCTGGGCAAAATCAAACATATACATCAAGTATGCATATTATAAATATGCTGCTCTGAAATTCTTAGCATATGACCTGTGTATTTCAAAAATAGCCCATATTGTCTTGGGCTTCCATCAACCCACAAGATTTCCTAAAATATATTTGCTAGTTGCCAAGTAACACACATTCCATTATATAGGAATCAAACAAAGAAAAGAAACATTAAGAAACTTTGGAGTTGAGAAACAAATTGATTCAGTATTCTTAGTACATGAATAGAGTGTTTTCCTAAACCGCTTGCAAATTTTAATTTTTACATTTTCTCTTTCAAAAGATAAAACACATTCTCGCTGAAAGCTACATATTGTGTTAGCGTACCATACTATGTAACTTGTAATAAAAACTTTTTTACAAGTGTGTAAAACGTATCATGTTGTATTACAGTTAGGATCACTCAGGCAAAATTTAGAATTCTGTGGAGAAGGTTAAAATCTGTAGTAAAGTATAATATTAACTGACATGAAATGAAAATATTTTTATTGGAATTTGTTGTTTTAAAAAACCAGGTAGGAAATCCAAAATGTCTATCATTATTCCAATTTGTGTATTCTTTAATTTACTGCTGAATTCATTAGCAATATCATGTGGTTTCAACCACTCGTTTACTCAAACGCACTTCCATGTCATGCTTTAATTCCATTTCTAAATAATAAATGCTGCAGTAATTTTATATTACTTGCTATTTTCATACGATGACAGTATTTTCTAAGTTTGCATAATTCCCATAATGCAGCAATGACATAGATATTTGTTTTGAAATTAATGGGAAACAATACATGTAAATATCACTTTTTTTCTTAAAAAACAGACCACTGTAATATACTTTATGTAGTCAAGATAAAATTGAAAATATTAATGTTAAAAATGCTGAGTATATGAACTGTTTGCTTTGCTTACATTATTTTGATTATTTTTGCCTCTGAAAACACTTTTGTACAACAAATACTGGCTGAGTGTGTCTCTACTTTTTCGTCAACATTTAATTGCTGTACCAAGTTTTAAAACCCAAGCGATGATTTTTTAATGAATGTTTTAAAATGAAATTAGAGTTTACACAGCACTAGTTCAGCAATATCTGTGTAATAGCAATGAGTTGATACTACAGTATATGTAAACTTGATAATTATTGCTATTAAGAGATCCCATATTTCACTACAATGAAATTGGATTTCCAACATCTCTCAGCATTATTTCCCTCTCAATAAAATGAGTACAAACAATTTAAATATAGGATACTCAAAAGTATCCCTCCATTTATTTGAAATATTCTTCAAAAAACTTAGTTTATTTATACTACCTCACCTTAAAACGAAAATTGAAAGTAAAAATAATAATGAAAATGAATTTATTGCAATTACAGCATGTAGAAATTTGTAATTTATTACAGATAGTCCTCAACGTACGACCACAATTGAGCCCAAATTTTGCGTTGTTAAGTGATAAATTCGTTAAGTGAGTTTTGCCCCATTTATGACTTTTCTTGGGACATTTGTTAAGTGAATCACTGAAGTTGTTAATTAGTAACATGGTTGTTAAATGAATCTGACTTCCTTGTTATGTTTGCTTGTCAGAAGGTTGCAAAAGGTGACCACATACCCTGGGACACCTGCAACCATCATAAATATGAATCAGTTGTCAAGCATCGAAAGTAAATCATGTGACCTTGGGGATGCTGCAACTGTCATAAGTGAAAAATGGACATATCCCTTTTTTCAGTGCCGCTTTACCTTTTAACAATCATTAAATGAAACGTTGTAAGTTGAGGACTACCTGTATTACGTATTTAACTTACTGATTAATCGAAAAACAATTATCAAGAATCTTTGAAAATCTCCCTAAAAATGTAATTTAAAAAAAAAAAAACATGGCAATTCATATTGAGAGATGGTATCAAAATGTTAAAAATATTTTGGAATAGAGAAGACAATGTTCTCAAAAGCCAGGATTCAAAAGATGAAGCTGTAGATATATACCTTATACTTTATCACTTGAAGGAATCAAGATGATGTGCTTTTCAATATTGAGGTTAGGATATAATTCAACTAGAATTATCACATCTATGTTACCGTTCTATGGTAACCAGAAATATCAGCCAAGAAAGAGCTTATGAAGGAAGAAGCAAGGATCAACTCTCATAGTAAAAAAAAAAAAAAAAATGAATAATGAACTTCGGGTTGAGGGAGCAACTATTTGCCTATTTGTATTTCTTGCCTCTCGATTCCACTTTTGTTGATTCTTGGAACAAAACCAAGCCTCTTTTTCCTTGCAGAAATCAACGGAGTTGAAGCCAATTCCAGGTCCTACTTTTGCAGTGGTGTGTGACTCTTGCATGGTAGCTAAGCATCAGATGAAAAAACCGATACACAAGATCTCAGTGAAGACAAGCCCGTGACAGACCCAAAAATATAAAATTGGGCTGCTTGAAGAGTCTCCTTACAATAAAACACAGATTTTCCCATCTAAAGCATTTGCTTTCTGAGAAGAATGCTACCCCCTCCAGTAGATAATATATACAGTAGATGCTAGAACAAGGGTCGGACAGTTTTTTTCCAGATTGCTGCTAAAGGAGTATATATTCTACTGAAGAGGAACAAAAAGGGTTTTCTATTTTAAAATACTAATGACAAAGATTTACCAGCACCAGTTCTAATTAATGTGTAGCTGACATTAGAATTCAGTAAGATAAAGTATAAAGTAGCTTTAAATCTAGAAAGAACACTTATAAAAAGAGTTTAATGGCTCACTAGGGTGTGAATTATCTATTATTAGTGATTAGATACTACTAGAATGACAGGTGTTTAACCCCATATACATCAGTTGTGAGATATTCCAGGAAATTCAACTGTTCTCTGTTGGAACAAGGAAAGTACTGGTCAGGCCTCCTTTTGGTCCTACCAATCCAGGTCTAATTTGTTCAAGGAAGGAAGGAAGGAAGGAAGGATCAACAGAAGAAGAGGCAATAACAATGGTGAAGTAATCGTCTATTAAAAAAAACATTTATCCACAGAAAAAGGTAAATATGGGGAGGAAGGAGAATTAAGTGCGTTTGCGGCCTTGACTTATAATAATAAAGGCGGGATATAAATAAATATAAATTTTAAAAAAGCTATACACCATTTCTAGGCTGAATCATTCTTCTCTACTGTATTGGCTGCACTTAGAATATTGCATCCAATTCTGGGCAGTGGACTTTAGGAAGGAAAATAGCAAATGAGCGTATTCAGAAAAGAACCACCAAGATTACAGATGGCTTGGGAAGAAAAGTCTATGAGGAGTGATTGAAGTTATTGGATATGTTTAGCCAGGAAAAGAGAAGTAAGGGGAAACATAATACAGTACATGTTTCCATATATCTGGGCGGCTGCCTTGCAGAAGCTGTTCATAAGTATTCCAAAAGATAGAATAAGATATAATGGCTGTACAAGGAAGTAGACTTTATTCAGATAGCGGGAGAAAAATAATAATTGTAAGAGCAATTCAATGACAGAATAGGCTGCCTTAAGAATCTGTAACACAAAAGGATGTACACAGGCAGTCCCCAGATTATGAACAAAATCTGTTTCTAAGTCTCTCTTTAACTTCCTGTATATTAAAAATATACAGCTTCAGCAATTCATAAAAGCATTGTGCGGCTTCAGCAGTTCAGCTCAAGGAAGGAAAACGCCATTCACTAGTTTTAGTAGTAGGCAGCCAATTCATAAGTGTAAATTATCTGTAAGTTAGATGTTCTTATGCTGGGGATTTCCTGATGGTTAAAAGCTGAGATGACATTCATCAGGACCTAATCCATGGTCAATGTCAATTGTTAAAAATTTCCAGAATATGGGAATTCAACCGGCAGATGCAGTAGACAATCCTGGAAGAAGATTGAGGGGTGTTAGCATTGGTTTGTGACTCAGATGAACTCTGTTCAACAGAGTATCAAACTGGTGGGCCATCGGCTGACTCTGTCACGTCCAGGCTACGCTCATCCCAGCTCCACAAATGGGAAAATCATGAAACGTCACATGACGCGGCGGGTTCGACAGCCATGCTATTCAACAACAGCTTGTGAAAAAAATACACCAAACAATTTCATGGGAACAATAGAGCTGTGATTCTCAGTACTGTCTGTATGTTAAATTCCATAAAAAAGGTCAATTTCATCTGCCAAAGACCCTCTCCTTGAGCTGACTATTGTGGATTAGGAAATTTCAGCTTTGGGCACTTCAGCCTAAACCCAAGAAGAGACAGAGAGGCATGATGAAGGAAATTTGATACTAGTTCTTTTGAATGACTCTGTGACATTCAAAAGCAGACCACACTGAAATTACAGAACCTACGGATGTTATGCTTTAAAATTATGTCTTTCTTAATACATTATGAACTAGTTCTCAAATTTTCCTACAGAATATTTAGGAATGAAAATCCACACAATTAATGGTTACCAGTGGTGGGATTCAATTTTTTTTACTACCAATTTGGTGGGCATGGGTTGGTGGGCGTGGCATAGCTTGGGGGAGCATGGCTTGGTGGGCCTGGAGTGGGGAGGATATTGTAAAATCTCCATTCCCTCCCGATTCCAGGGAAGGTTACTGCAATATTTCCATTTCCTCCTGATCAGCTGGGACTTGGGAGGCAGAGAATAGATGGGGGCGGGGCCAGTCATAGATGGCATTTACTGGTTCTTTGAACTATTCAAAATTTCTGCTACGGGTTTCGTCAGAACCTGCTGAACACCACTTCTCAAATTGGCTACATATCAGCTATATTATGGAAACCGAAAAGGTAGGTTGATTCCAAAGTAGTCTTAGTAGTTTACTTAATTTTATTTTATATTTTAAAATGCTTTTTAACAATTTGGTTAAAAAGTATTAACCAATCCATAGAAAAGGAAGTAATTTACAAGATAATTATTTTCCCTATTCTATAAAGCAAAATCTCTCTGCTGAAAAAAATAAGTCAACAAACTAGCTGGTGAAGATATTATTACTATTTATTTTATTTACAACCTGCCTTTATTATTTTTTATAAATAATTCAAGGCAATCAACATCTTTAATATTTCTTCCTCCTTTCAGTTTCCCCACAAAAATGACCCTGTGAGATGGGTCGGGCTGAGAAAGAGTAACTGGCCCAATGTTACTCAGCCATCTTTTTATGCCTAAATTGGGATTTATTTTATTTGAAATAAAGCTCCGGCATCAACCCACCTCTGATCTCCACCAATGCTGGCAGGGCAAGCTATTGCATATAAACAGGAAGCAAACTCCACACTCATTAGCATTGATGATGTTACCTAGTTGGGTAATGAAATATCTGCAAGCCGCCCGGAGCCCTTCGGGATTGAGCGGCATATAAATTTTAACAATAAATAAATAAAGCAAACAACCAAACTTGGAGAGCACCAAGGACTTCACAGTTCAATCCTAAACTACATGTATTCTATGCTACTGAAAGATTAGAAATAATATCCGTATATTTTAATGGATGTTCATTTCTAACATTTAGCTAGGTGACCTTTCTAATCTGAACCCTCTGCTTATTTCTTGGAGTTCAATAGTGAAAAATTATTGTTATTTTACCTGCATATAGATAAGATGAATACATGAACTTTTAATCAGCATCAGTATACTTAATTTCTATAACCCCAGTATATATCCCTCAAACTAATTGTAACACATACATAAACACCATGTGCAGTATCTAAATGAAAACCTGCAAAGCTCAGTGTGTACTAAAAGTCACATAATATTGAATGTGTTGAACAGCAGTGCTGTAACCCGTACAGAATGACTGCCATCAGATAAACAGTATATTATATATTCATATACTGTTAAAATATACAGTTAAAATGCCAACCATAAAATAGCAATAGCAGTTATAGCAATAGCAGTTAGACTTATATACCGCTTCATAGGGCTTTCAGCCCTCTCTAAGCGGTTTACAGAGTCAGCATATTGCCCCCAACAACAATCTGGGTCCTCATTTCACCCACCTCGGAAGGATGGAAGGCTGAGTCAACCTTGAGCCGGTGAGATTTGAACCACCGAACTGCAGCTAGCAGTCAGCTGAAGTGGCCTGCAGTACTGTGCCATCTTGGCTCATGTAGTTTCAATGAGAAAAAATATCAAACAATTAGACCCAACTTAGTTTTTAATACAATAATTGTCAGTATATTAGAAAACACATTCAGAATTGCAGTTTAATCTTGAGAACTATTTTATAAACTTTTAAATTAATTAAATTAACATAACTCCACTAAAGAAATCTAGAGATTTATGCAATCCGTACTTCTCTTAGCATGAAGCAGCAAGTTGAGATTTTAATGAATTATAAAATCTGAATTAAAAAATAATCTTTACTGAAATTGAAGTAAAGACATCTCTGTTGATTTCAACATGCGATTAAGTTTGGAGAGGAAGGTGTCAAAATAAAGGGCCAGAAAAGCTGAATTTTCCAAAGGATTCCTAACAAAATTACACATTCTACAGAAATGTTGAAAAATAGAACTATTACTGTATTACTGCACTAGCAAGAAAGGTTCAGCAGTAGCAGTGACAGAGGTTTGGGACAAAATTGGGGCAAATCTGTATGGTATGTGGCCCTCAGAAGGATCTCAGCCTTAGGGATTATATTTGGAACTTTTCAATACCAAATTTATTAACTTGTCTATGACTTTGCAATGATAAGTGTGTGAACAAAAGCACTGTATGTGATTAGGAGATTTCTGGTTTAGTTTTGAGAAAAATATTCATCACTAAATCTTGAGTCACACTATTTCAGTCTTTGTGAACAGCCCTCGATTTGAACAGTAATAAAGTACAACAATTAATAATTTAAGATTTCTTAACCAATCCTCTGAATTATGTATGTCTTCTTGGATCAGTAAATGCTGCATGCAGCACCATTGCAATCTATGACAATTTAAATTTCTGTATCAAGGGGAAAATTACACTACTGAAATCTGCATTGTGTTTTGAGAAAACTATTTCGTTTCCTATCCCGAATTAGCACCGAAGAAATGTCTTCTGGTTTCTCAACTTTTTGTACTTTTAGCATAATGACTATGTCTTTGTTTTGTCTGTTGGTTTCTCGTCTTGCCCTATCAGCACTCAGCCTTGGAATATAATATGACTGAGAGAGAAGTAGAATTTCATGAAATAACTGATTTAAACCAAAAGTGCAATGTCCGGCGACATCTATAATATTCATATTAAAGTTTCTTTACTCCAACTACCTGAATTTATGTGTTTGTGCCTGAAATTGTCAGATTTACACTGTCATAACTTTTTTTGTTGATTTAATTTAAAGTATAATAATCAGCTTCATCTTTCAATCATATTTTCCTAAATAGTTAATTTCCTTTCATTTTTAAGTATTACCTCGCCATTACCTAGAAGTATGGAGCTAACCATCAGCTGTGAGGTCAAACATTGGGGAAAGCATGTCTTTAAGATAATTATAATGCAATTTGACGAACGTAAAAATAGAGAATCAGCAATTTTACAAAATCTATTATTCTAAACATGAACTCACCCATATCTTTTCCACTGTATTCTCTTTGAAAAAATAACTAGCATTATGAACAAAGACAGGTTTACAGTAGCTCACATTTATGTTTCCTCTAATTTTTTTTTCAGTGTGTGTGGAAAAGTATAGTGTTTGAGCGGCACATTTTCATGCCTGAGCACCTGATTTTTTTTTAGCCATAATTGCCATCAGAGCAGATGTTGGGGAGAGGAGCAAGGAGGAAAAGAGTTCCCTCCCTCTCCCTCAGACCCCCAGGAAGGAAGGAAGGGAAGGTAGGGTAGGGAAAGGAAAGGAAATGAGAAAGAAGAAAAGGAAAGGATGAAGAAGGGAGGGAAAGGGAAGGGAAAAGAAAAAAGGGAAAAGGAAATAAGGAAAGGAAAAGAAAAGCGAAAGAACAGGAAAAGAGAAAGGAAAGGAAAAGGAAGATAGAAGGACAGAAAGGGAAAGGAAAGAGTGGAATGAATTGGTACTGCTCAAAAATCAAGCCTCAAGAACCCGTGGATCCCTTTGGCTCAGACAGTCCAACTCCATGCTGCTTCCCTCTCTCCGCAAAGCAAAGGGATCGCAGAAAGTCTGCTGAGCCCAGAACGGGCCTTCAGACGACGCAATGCCTGAGAAACGTGGGATGTGCAGACAAATGTAGGTTACAACCAGCAAATCGCGTTTTCCCAGAAACCGACAGCCCCAGAGGACCAATGGGAATTCTCCCTTCTGTAACGTCATTGGTCTCCGGGCAGAGTCTTCCTTGACTTCACCCACTGAGGAAGAGAGTTCGGTGCAGAGAGAGGAGGGAGGGAGGGAAAATATTTTAAGTCATATTTTAAGACATTAAAAAAAACACTCCATGGCAGTTGGAAACTGCTGTGCGGCGTTTTGTTACGTGCGCGGCCATGCAGCCGCGCAGCTAACAGGGAACATTGCTCATATGTATACACTTGGCACAATATGATGCTTAGGTTTTAATACTAAGCTTATTTTCCTGGGAGAAATTCTTGTAGAATTGGGAGTTAAGATCTTTGAAAGATCTAGATAAAAGTATCAGTTTTGAGACTGCTACTCCTTTCTTATTCATTTTAATTTTCACAAGATTAAAAGGTTTATCCATAACTATTAAGAATTAAGAGTTACTTTTTTGTTGTGGCCCAGCAGGAGCCATTGGAGCTGCCACCAGACTCCAACAGCGAAGGGCCCTGAGTCGGCCCTGGAGGATGTGGAGGACCCTGGGCAGGGTTCCGACTCCGAGCAGGGCACAGAGAGACTTGTTGGCTACCAGGTGGCGCCTGAGCCTTGGATCAGTGGGGAGGAGAGTGATCCAGAAACCAACTGTGAGTTGTTCCGGGATGCACGCCGTCAAAGGGCTACTCGGCATCAAGAACAACTACGTAATTACAGGAGGTAATTACGCTCAGCTGATGGTCATTAGGCTCCTCTCCAGACTATAAAAGAGACTGCTTGTGCCACGCCCTTCTTGCAAAAGTCAATGCTTTTACTAAAGAGAAACAAACTTGGCAGGCTGGATTCCTACCAGAGTTTGTCTGAATTGCTGCCAAAGTTTGTCGGCCTTGCTGCCAAGGTCCTTATCTGTTTGTTTACTTGGCTTTCAGCCACCGAGAGTCTGAACTTGTTATTAAAGGACATTTTCATTTATGCTTGTCTCGGCATTTGTTACTGGACCGAGGAGGGGTCAGAACACTTTTTTATAACCTTTTTTTTTACTATCATGTAGTACTGGAGTATTTTCATATCAATCTCAAATCCTGATGATTTAAGGAGAGACCTACGTATAGAAGTTTTACTGGCAACAGTTCAGGAATGGTTTGCTACTGCTTTCTTCTGGGATAGTTTTTTAGTTTGCCAGTTTAGTCTACGGCTCTTGTATCTCCTGCATGTCTCCCATCCACTACTAACCAGATCCAGCCCACTTATTTTCTAAGCTCAGAGAAGATTAGTCAAGTGTTGCCCACCTGTTGATTCAGTGTCAGATCCATACTCTTATCAGTTTCAGGAGAAATAAAAAGCATAATAATTAATTTGACATGAGTCCGTGGAAGGTCAGAAGATACATGCTAAAGTATATTTGCAATGAAAAACTGTTATTACATAATCGCTTGTATAAAAGTGAATCATCACTGATTTTGCCAGAATGAATTCCATTCAGAAATGCATTGAATCATAAAAGGTAAGTGCTCCTCTAAAATTCTTGGTGCTGTCAGCATTCATTAAATACTTATGGTCTGTTCATCTGTACTGCTTTCTCAGTTATTGCTCATTTTCCAAATGCACATATTTAATAAGGGTACTTGGTGATAAATGTCTACTGAAAGCTAATATTTCAAATAGAATTTACTAGATTTCAGGAAACAGAAAACAAGCCTATGCAAAATCTATTAAATCAAATCTTAAATGTGTCTTGGTTTATAAAGCTATAAATCACAAAGGAAAATAAATTATATAGCACAATATTAAAATATAAAATAAGGATTACAAATAACTAATTAGCTTCTCCGCAATGCACAAGATTATTAAGGAAAGGTCACAATGCTTTTTCCCAATTTCCTCAAAAACCTTGAGAAAAGAGGAATAAGATGTTAACATGCTTACAATCCTATATGGTTTATCATTTCTTCAAGCTAATTTTACTGGAATGCAATGGCATCCATGGATGACCTTATTGCTCATTTTTTGATGATTGGTTGAAATGAATTTGACAGAAATTCTGTGCCACAAAGAATTCAAATCTCAAGTGTTCTTCCCAGGAATATGCCATGCCCAGTCTAACAGTTTGAAGTGTTCCATTATAATATTTCTGAAACAATATCAATGATAGTTAATTTAATTTTTGATATCATAAAAAAACTACGCAAGTATGGTGTGTGTGTTTGTGTGTGTGTGTGTGTGCGCGCGCGTGTGTGTCTGTCTGTCTGCCCGTGTACGGGTTTAAAAATTAGACCTTCTCCAACGACTTTTTCAAATCAGTGAAATCCTTGAGATTATGTGCTAGTTACTTGATAATTCTGTCTAACCTGAGCACTCATGGTTCTTTTTTTTTACATTAGTCCTTACACATGGCAAAGCTCTTCTGATATTAAAAATATATATATATATAAAGTTTAGAGAGCAGGCTCTTGTATACAATTCATAGTTTGCTTCAAAATTAATCATTGGCTAGTCTCTCACGGTACTGAGCCATAAACAATGGTTTGCAAGCCACAATGTCTGTGTTAACAGAATACAATAACTTGTAAATATAAAACAGAGCTTATGGTCTAGAACAGTTTGTGAACTTAATTTGGTGACTACTGCTTTCTAATTCTTGCTCCAGTGGAATAAATTCAACCTCTGCTAGAAAATACACACTTTACTTTTCCAACGCATTATCCAATTGGTTTTATTTTTTCAAATATATGACAGTGATTACCAATGATTACATCTTGAGTGCAGCTAGCAGCATTTGTAATTAAGCTTTTTGAACTTCAAACCCAATCAACATACAAGACCGTCTAAAAAATGTTATTTTTATAGCATAAAATATCAATGAAATGAACTTTCAATTTCCAGACAGTGATAATTCATCAGTCATTAACTTCAAACTTCATCCAAAAGGAATTACATAAAGGATTGTTTCATCTCAAAATGATTGAAACTTGCTGGCATATGGCTTTTCCCCCTTTCTTTCCATCTAAAGGGAATCATTTAAATACTGCTCTAAATGAGGCCATTTTCCTCCTGCTAACAGGGATTTAAAGTTACCAGCCTGCTGCTTAAAAGAATAGAAAGATCACACATTATATCCCCTCCAAAAAGCATCAACAAAACTTCTAAGCAGCAAGACAAAACTCTACAAACAAATATTACTAGACAAGGATCCAGACATTAAAAAGCTCAATCAGTGCCAATAATATCTCCAAGGAAACAGAAATTAAAGCATCTAGACAATTTCAAGTACTGCTAAACCAGGCAAAGATAACAAATTAACACTAAGATGGCTATAATTTGGATAGAATCAGAAAACTATTATACAAAATTGAAAGAGAATGAAAACATTCTTTCTCCCTTGATAATTTTAACTTGGGGCCAAACATTTTATTTGTTTACTTTCTTTCTTACTTAACAATTAGTGCTTATATGCCCAAGGACTCTGAGAGGCTTCTATTCCCTTTTCTTATTTAGAAGTTTAAAAGAAGAACAGTGAAACAAAATAACTACTTAGTAATAAAATTTCAAAACGTTTTAGCACCCAGGAAAACTCAAACATTAAAATACAAACAATGAAAGGGAGGGAGATGTTTCATTCCCCAAGATTTCTTTAAAATGTTAAGTTTTAATTTTTTGAGTGCTAAAGCATATGCCACAATGAAGTTTAGTTAATGGACTAATTATATAATAATATTTCCATATTAAGGATTATATGATGTTATTTACCGTATTTTTCGGTGTATAAGATGCACCAAGAGGCAAATTTTTTTAAAAAAGGTTTTGCACTCTGCAGAACTCCCAAAACCGGCCGCTTTTTCACGAAAATGGGCCCATTTTTTTTCAAAAAAAAAAAAAGGGCATGAATAGCCTTTAAGAAGACTTATAGAGTGCTCCTGAGGTTTGGGTGGGCAAAATTGAGCAAAAATGGTCCATTTTTCACTCATTTCTGCCCTCCCCAGCCCCCAGGAGCACTCTGCAAGGCTCCTAAAGGCTATGCACAGCTATTTTGGTGAAGGGGGTGGGGTTTCGGGAGGCAAAAACTGCTGTATTCAGTGTTTAAGACGCACCCAGATTTTCAGCCTCTTTTTTGAGGGAAAAGGGTTCATCTTATACTCCGAAAAATACGGTAATTGAAACTAATATAAATAACTGAAGAAACAATCATGTCATGTCAGTAAAGTCAATCTTGTATATTTATATTCTATGAGAGCAATAGAAGAATGGGTCCTCATTAAAAAAAAATCTGTTCGGAAGTGTTTTGAGTTCTCTTCAGCAAAGCCTTGTTGAAAATTTAAAATTCAGAGCCTCCACAGAGTAGTACATATCATACTTTCCTTTATGCTTAAATATTTTCATTAAAGGATGCTTACATTGCAAAAGGACTTGCAAGAATTAGAATTTTATATATTTTCTTTTTATCAGAATTTATATAATTTTGTAATTTAATTTCTGATTTATCATGTAAAGTTTACGGTTTTTATAGCAATAGCAATAGCAATAGCAGTAGACTTATATACCGCTTCATAGGCCTTTCAGGCCTCTCTAAGCGGTTTACAGAGTCAGCATATCGCCCCCACAGTCTGGGTCCTCATTTCACCCACCTCGGAAGGATGGAAGGCTGAGTCAACCCTGAGCCGGTGGGATTTGAACCGCTGAACTGCTGATCTAGCAGTAGCCTGCAGTGCTGCATTTAACCACTGCGCCACCTTGGCTCTTTAATCATTTACATTGTGCAACTTCATCTGATTACTCATTTTACATTGATTATATTAGATGATTACATTAGTTATATTGTTATATTGTAATATATAATGTAGTATATTGTAATATTTATTATGATTTTATTATTGTGAAATGTATGGCTCCTTTAATATCACTCATATTTCTATGACTTGCTAACAGTTTGTCTATTTTAAATTTTATCGTTATTTTCTTTTAATTCATCAAACGCTCTCTATAACCAACCCTTCAATCTTAATTCAGTGGTCATCCTCCATCAACTCACAGAAGGAACTCAGAATAAAAATAACTCTGAAGATAGATATAAATGAGATGGAAGGAATCCTAAAGACAAATATTTTTAACACATTTAACAATAATGTAATAAAAAAATCAAGGCAAATAATAATATATACTGTATCATGGCCTTTATTATTGTATCAATAGTTCCTATTTTAAGAAGAATTTTTAATTTAATCTTTAGACATTATAAAGTGAAAATTCTTAAATGCAAAAGTGATTTATTTATTGGAATGAACAAAGAGTTCAATTTTATAGCTTTCAGAGCGTCTAAAATGTGAAATTGCTTAGTATAGATCCCAATGAAATTAAATGGGCAATTAGGGTTTTTCCAAAATATTGTAAACATATTGGGGCCTATAGGAGGAAAGTCTAGTAAATTATGCATTTTCCTATATTATAAAACTAATTTTGTATATTTATCGAAAAGTACTTACTATGAGTTCTGAGTCACGTCCCATTGATATGACCGTTCTGTTTACTGTCCTCAATAGCTTTTCCATAATTATTTGCACATGTCGTTGTGTTGGTCCCTAAAAAAAAAAAACACAAAAAGAAATTGCCCAAAACCAAGAAGATTAAAGAGCTTTATGTATACAGCAAACAATTTTCTTTCAGTTTCACTATGAATCAATGCTTAAATGTACTGTTTGTATAAAGCAGCATTCAACTATGGGAATTCTATTAAAAAATTATTCAGCTCTATGGCCATCTCTAAATAATGTAGGTAGAATAAACCAAAAGAGTGTATATAATTTTCAAAATACATATTTTTTCCTATTAATGTTTATAATCAGCAGCCAAAAACTGATGTAATCCATGCTAAGGAAGTGTGTAAATAGTAACTACAGTTGATACTCTAAATCAGGGGTAGTCAACCTTTTTATACCTACCGCCCACTTTTGTATCTCTGTTAGTAGTAAATTTTTCTAACCGCCCACCGCTTCCACAGTAATGGTGATTTATAAAGTAGGGAAGTAAATTTACTTTATAAAATTTATAAAGCAGAGTAACAGCAAACCCCTACCGCCCACCATGAAAGCTGGAACGCCCACTAGTGGGCGGTAGGGCCCAGGTTGACTACCACTGCTCTAAACTCAACTGGTATCTCTGTGTCCAGAAGTTGTATTCAAGGAGTATTTCAAACAAACAAACAGGAAAGTGAAGCCCTACTTGAAAAATTGAGGACTGGCCTCACTCTCTACAACTTATATATAAGTTGTAGCTGCTAAAAAGGGAATTCTATTCTCACATCAGAGAAAGCCATTATTAAAAAGAGACAGATGGCAGCAACTCTCAAGAGTGGAAATGCACAGCTGCACAGCTACCAATTCGAAAAGGTGACGGTAAAACGCCCAGGAATTAAACCTGGGGACTGACATATATGGGGGACAAAGTTCCAAGATGCTCTTAAGTGACACATTTCTCTATGTAGATGACTTCCTAATTCTCTGCAAATGTACTTTTCAAACCCTATGTTATATTATCTGCTCGAGAACGCAAAGCAGGAAGAGAATTTAATCACTCTAGTTGGTACACACTGCCCCACACTGTGCTTACTTCCAAGTGGTACTACTAAAATGAACTTTATATAAAGAAGCTTCTAAAGGCATTTCAATAATTGAAATTGCAACAAAATAACTTCAAACAGCCACCCACAGTAAGGGAAGGTGGGTGGCAGAGAAATTTAATAAATAAATACTAAAATAAACCAGTTGCTGTTGAGAACGAAGAAATGAACAACTGTAACTAATTTAGTCCAACTGCACTTTCCAATAATAATAGTGAATTTAAAATGTTTGAATAAATGGAGATATTAGAAGTATATAGCTATTCCTTATTAAATGCTTGCTTAGAAAAACTGGCACGCCGTCGAAGGGCTACTCAGCGTCAAGAACAACTATGTAATTACAGGAGGTAATTACACACACACATACAGAATTCCCTTTTTTACTGATGCACATCTATAAAAACATGCAATTGAATTTTGTTAACATTGTCTTACGGTGACTATTGCAGTTTTTTCCACATTACTTTATGAAGATGTCCTTCAAACGATTATTTTACCATTTGCTAATAAATTGTTCGTTTTTAACAAAAATTACAAACGGAAAAGCTTCAGTATTGTGCATGTATTTTGTTTTTGTATTCAAGGAACGACAAATTGGCTCCCTTGTCTTCATCACCAATGCTTCTTAACAGGTTTTCTTTTTTTGCTCCCTGACCCTCATAATTAAAATTTGTCACCAATAAATATTCTCTTCCACTTCCAAACAATTCCTTAGGAAGTGGTCTTTTGTCACCATTCAAAAATGAGTTCCCTCACTTCAGCCTATTCATCGTTCACCTACTCTGCCTTCTCAGCGGGCAGCTGAGGGCAGCTTCCTAAGCAAAAAGTCTTCGGCTTTGCTAATCTCAGCAGGTAAAAGAAACTAGAAGATAATTGCTTATGGCCCAAGGTGCACAGCAACCGTGTGTGTGTGTGTGTGTGTGTGTGTAAATATTAAACACTGCACCACTGGATTGCATTACCAATCAAAATCACATTTCGCAAAAAGCACAGGGAGGTTTAAAACACAGGCTACTGTTCTATATCTTGCATGTTAAAAAAGCAGGTTTCAGGAGGGTTTGCTTGCTTAATCCTTAATGAATACCAAGACCTTTCGGTGTATAAAAGAAACTTGGTCAAAACAAGCACCAGAGAGTTATCATGCTAATGTAGTTACATATTGAGATGTAGGGACAATGGAAACAGTGCGGTAATAAATTCAGTTACTGACAGCCACACAAAAGAATTGCCATGCTGGGTGTGTCGAATTCACACTTTTTGGTAGGATATAACAGTGCCTTAAAAAGTATCTGCTTAATAAGCCCCATACTGAGAGGCTGAATAGATAGAATCCATATCTTATTCCCCAAACAGCTCTCACACATAATATTTTTATACAACAGCAATACTGATGAACACTAGTCAGTGTCTTTATCATTCAATCTCAGCATCATAATTGTCAGATCTGGCCAATTAATGCAAGATTTCAGAGATGGAAGTTTTGCATTAGTTTGTTGGTCTATTTACCAGCGGCTTTCATTAATCTTCTCTACGTTAGAAAACGGAGACAATATTGTTAGAAAAGAAAGGGGGAAAAAGAACTCCCTAACAAATATGCTGAGACTCTAGTTAGCCTGAGTGGTTGCACCTATTGTAATTATTCTTTTAGGAGGAAGGGATTGCCATAAAGCTTTAAAATTCTTCTCCTAATCGGTGATACCTGGAAAATGTTATGTATTAGTAACAAAAGGACAACCATCTTTAGACTATCACGTAATTCTCTTCTTTTTAATGAGTTAATCAATACGTTATACATCATTTTAAGAAGTTAAAACAATGTTATGATTTGATATGCATTTTAAATTCACAGTTTAATAAGGCACATTTAAAAACCAATGCTTATAAATAATCAAAAAAAGAAAAACCATTTTGGTCTAGTGGTTGGTTAACTCACTGGGAGACTGGGAGTTCTAGTCCTACCTTAGGCTTGAAGTCCTACTCTCAGCCTACTCTATGTCACAGGATTGTTATTATGAGGAAAGGAGGAAGGGGAAGAAGTATATTTGCTGTCTTAAGTTTTTTATAAAAATAATAAAGGTGGAATTAAAGTAAATAAATAAATATCAATAAATTTAAAAGCCTTCTTCAAAAGATTATGGCATGAAAATCTAAAGGGCTCATTGTAAAACAGCAGAAAAACGGTAAGACAGAGCAGCAATCCCAAGGCCCCACTTCCTAATTCTGTATTACTGTGCTCACTGAAATGAGGAATATTGTTAGGAAGAATCTTAATTTCTAGATGTAATTTATAATCCATCCATCCATCCCTATCCCTTGTTCAATTTGTATGGAAGCCGATTCGCCTAAGCTACTCTGGATGCCTCTGGGCTTATTAAATAAGTTCCCGATGGGTTTTCTTGTTATTTCTTTTTGGAATTTAAGTATGTCAGGAATTGCAATCTGAAGTCAGCAACAAACAAACAACCCTTAAACTGAATTTTTTTTAAAAAAACTGGTCATCTATACAAATTTGGTTTATGGAGAAAAGTACCAGTGCTCAATCCTGCTGAATTATAAAACAGAGATTACACGTTTATCACAGCATCTTTACTGAATAGTAGTACATCATAGACCATCCTGAAGCCTAGTGCTTCACTGCAGCCTCTAAGACAGTGTTTCTCAACCTTGGCAACTTGAAGATGTCCGGACTTCAACTCCCAGAATTCCCCAGCCAGCATTCGCTGGCTGGGGAATTCTGGGAGTTGAAGTCCGGACATCTTCAAGTTGCCAAGGTTGAGAAACACTGCTCTAAGAGAAAGACTAAAGTTCTATATCAAGCTATCACAACTGATCCATTCAAAGCAGAAATCCAGGTGAATGGCATTATTACAAAAACAAATGCTCTATTTTTAAGCCTCAATTTTATTCATAACATTTTTAAACATTCATGATGTCGGAGTTAAATATATACAATGGTTACTAACCACATCTTTCCTATAAAGGACTTCAAGAATATTACTGAGCAATCGGCAACAGGCATCCAGGTCTTCTTGTCTTTCCAAATGATACTTCAGTTGATCTGTCATCATTGGCATCAGAATCTCCCTACAGTCTATATATCAGGGAAGATTGGGGGGGGGGGAGATAAATGGGAAAGGAAATAGAATCAAATGGTGTCTATGAAATCGTTTTATTTATGACAAAACTTCAAACTAAAGATTATTATCTGAAAATCTATCTGGAAAATCACAAGTTCAATGTCACATTTTTAAAAGTAGCAAGTTGGTTTTATGAATATATATCCACTATAGAATTTCTAATATCCAAATGCGTCCATGTAGTCTCTTATTTTCATCTATAAGAAAACGTGAAACTTAGTATATAGCGCTTTATGTACCTCATCACTCAATCAAAAAGATGTAGGTATTTTTTGAGACAAAATCACATCAAATATATCTAAGTATATTATTGTTAATAATTTCTAATGGTCACATACTTCAGAAGACTGGACTACTGGACTAATAATTTGTTTCTTAATCTAATGAATATAGTTACCAATTTCTCCCAAATAAGACTTCAGAAACTGTACAACAATAAATAAAACAGCCAATATAAAATAGATAAGGATGTTCCATAAGCTGGAAGCATATGGAAGCATGTTCCACAACAAAGAAAGCATATTTACTGGGACCCATTAGATAAAGATCACTAGCTTTATCACCTGTAGCATGCCTTCCTTGCTAGCTCTAATGAGGTGGGCTAATGTAACCCAGAAGAAATATCCTCTCCCCTGATAATCTGGACCCATTATATGAAGGAGGACATTGTTCTCAATACATATGAGGCCATTAGAATCAATATGATAATGACACCCTATTCTCCACTATAACATTTTAACTAAGAGATAATACAAGTGCTAAAATTATTTCTGGATATAGTAGCAGTAGCAATAGCACTTAGACATATACCACTTCAGAGTGCTTTAGTGCGCCCTCTCTAAGAGGTTTACAGAGTCAGCATATTGCCCCCAACAATCTGGATCCTCATTTTACCAAACCTCGGAGGGACGGAAGGCTGAGTCAACTTGAGCTTGGTGAGATTCGAACTGACAAATCACTGGCAGGCAGCAGAAGGAGCCTGCAATACTGCATTCCAACCACTGTGCCATAGCACTATAGTAATTCGTCGGATCATTTAAAATGGATATCGCATGGGTAGGAGATTTTTCAGATAATGGAGTTTGCATACTCCAAATGGATTTGTATTCTTCATAAAATGAACTATATCATTTGGAAGTGAATTCCATAGTCATCACGGTCCCTTATGTGATCTATGTTGGGCTTATATGTCTGAGGAATAATGGCCATAAAGACAAATTGACCCATTTTGTATACTGGGGAACAGATTATTGAGTTGTGTTTGGACACAAAAGCTTTGAGAAAACATTTTGAGTCTAAGTATTACAAACCTCATTACAAACAAGTTTGCATTCAGAAAGCCAAGCTGAAACATTAGCAGATGGGAGAACTGGCTTATTGAGATTCAATTTCAACCACTTGATATAGGCCTTGCTGAGCCAAGCCACTGCATTACCAGAGATTCCTATAGATGTCCCACATTTATTAACTGCAAGTTTATTCTTGCGCTCTACATGGGGCAGCCCTTGAAGAGTGTTCGGAGACTCGAGCTGGTCCAGAATGCAGCCGCGCGAGCGATTGTGGGTGCACCCCGGTACACCGACGTTACACCTATCCTCCACGAGCTGCACTGGCTACCTATTGGTCTCCGGATACGCTTTAGGGTGCTAGTTATTACTTATAAAGCCCTACATGGTATTGGACCTGGGTACTTGAGAGACTGCCTTCTGCCGATTACCTCCCACAGACCCATTCGATCCCACAGATTAGGCCTCCTCCGTATTCCATCTGCCAGCCAATGTCGGCTGGCGACTACTCGGAGGAGGGCCTTCTCTGTGGCTACCCCGGCCCTTTGGAACGAGCTCCCCGTGGAGATTCAGACCCTCTCCTTCCGGACGGCCGTGAAGACCTGGCTGTCCCAGCAAGCCTGGGGTTGAGTCTCCCCCCCCCCCTACTCGAATTTGTTGTGTCTGTTGTGCTTTTAAACTGTTTGTATTGTCTGATTGTCTTTGTCTTACTTTTTGTAATTTCCCCTCCCTTGGCTTTGTTCAGCCGCCCTGAGTCCCTTTGGGGAATAGGGCGGCCTACAAATTGAATAAACTCCAAACTCTATTCCAGTCTGTTGAGAATCCTGTAATGTGTTTTTTCTTGCTTTTATCTTTTCTCTCTCAGCTATTGTATGTCGTATGGCACATCAGGGCATGACAGAGGTCGACAAATGTCGTATTTTTCAGACTATAAGACGCACCTTGATTCTGAAAAGGTAAATTTTAAAAAAAGGTTTTTGCACTCTGCAGGCCTCCCAAACCCTCTGCACGCCTCTTTTTTTGGGGGGGGGCATGCAGAAAACTGGCCCGTTTTTTGCAAAAACAGCCCATTCTTTGCAAAATGAAAGGGCAATTAGAGGCTTTGGGAGGCTTGTAGAGTGCTCCTAGGGGCTGCGGGGGGAGGAATGAGCAAAAACAGCACATTTTTTAATCCTTTTTGCCCTCCCAAGCCCCTAGTATTACTTTGCAAGCCCATCAAACCCTCTGCACGTCTATTTTTGCAAAGGGGGTGGGGTTTCAGTAGGCCAAATATGCCAAATACCAAGATTTTCACCCTCTTTTGGCGGGGGGGAGAGTGTGTCTTATACTCCAAAAATACAGTAATAAATCATCTAGCAATTTAAGTCATTTTTGAACTTATTTCAATACTTTTTTTCTTACCATGTTGAGTGAAAAGATCACTGTGAACTATTTCAATCAAACAATACAACTTCTGAATTGTGAGACGACCCATTGGAACATTCAGTATAAAATCTGTAAATAGTTTGCTAGCCAAACAAGAAAGAATAAGACATTTTTTTATTTATTTAGAAATATTGGAACATAATTTTAAAAATCTAATATATTTGAAAAAGCAATTAAGAATTCATGTGATCCCCTGTTATTCTGATCTTATCTGTATTAATTCCTTATACATTTTTAAGACTTACTGTATGTAAAACCATCAAATTTTATTTCTTACTCCTGAGCCTTAATTTAATCTGAAAAATTAATATCTTCTTGGGTTTTCCTTTTTCATCAAATGTTTATGGTTTTTTTCACTCCTATGTTTTTTGAAATAGCGTGTTAAAAAAAATCAGTGAAATATGTTCTGTATAACCTTTACAAGTATTCAATTCACTATCTGCAACTAATCATCAACAGATAATAAGATGAATTGAAACTCTGCTATGTAATTAATGCATGCCTCCTCTATAGTTTAATGCAAAGATTGCCTGTAGAAGGTAGCAGTTGGATAATTATTTTTGCTCTTCGAAGTGTCCGTGTGCATTGGGGAATAGAAGCATGCAAATATTTCAAATTCACATTTTTATTTAATCATTTATTTATCTGACCACCGGAAACAACCAATCTCTAAGCACCTTACAGAATTTGCATAATAAACATGGACTACAAAATTAGAATAAAATTGATTAAAATAGTGACTGGTAATAAAAGGCTAGAAATACTAAATTACAGAAAATGGCACTGCTGTATAAAATTAATGTTCCAGAAAAGGTTTGCATTAATTGTTTTTGGAAGGCCACAATGGTGGGAGAGTTCTATGTTTAGGAAAAAAAGCAGTACAGAGGAGGAAGGTTGCTACAGCGAAACACAAAGGTCTTTAAGAAAACTGGTTCATAAATATATATGATATGTAATTGCAAGAACACTCACATATTTACTTTGAGTAAGATTCACTGAGTTCACTATACCCCACTCCCCACTATTTATTTAGTTGTGAAATGTGTTGTGGCCCAGCAGGAGCCGTTGGAGCTGCTATCAGACTCCGACAGCGAGGGGCCCTATGAGTTGGCCCTGGAGGATGTGGAGGACCCTGGACAGGGTTCCGACTCCGAGCAGGGCGCAGAGAGACTGGTTGGCCACCAGGTGGCACCTGAGCCTTGGATCAGTGGGGAGGAGACAAGAGAGAGTGATCCAGAAACCAACTGTGAGTTGTTCCAGGATGCACGCCATCGAAGGGCTACTCGGCGTCAAGAACAACTACATAATTACAGGAGATAATTACGCTCAGCTGATGGTCATTAGGCTCCCCTCCAGACTATAAAAGAGACTGCTTGTACCACGCCATTCTTGCAGAAGTCAACGCTTTGACTAAAGAGAAACGAACTTGGCAGGCTGGATTGCTGCCAGAGTTTGTTTGCATTGCTGCCAAGGTTTGTCGGACTTGCTGCCAAGGTCCTTATCAGTTTGTTTATTTGGCTTTCAGCCACCGAGAGTCTGGACTTGTTAATTAAAGGACATTCCATTTTACGCTTGTCTCGGCTTTCGTTACTGGAGGGAGGAGGGGGTCAGAACAGAAATGTATAGACCCTGCCATGCTGATCTGTCAGAACACAAAGTAGCTTTCAAAATAATTATAAAAACAAAGCAAAAATAAAGCATTATGTCATCAAAAGAGAAAGTCCAAAAAGATAATAACAATCGTGTAAAAGGAAACCAAAATTTCACTTAAGAGGTCCATCACATTCCTTGTGTCTCAAAATCTGGGGATGAAAAATAGGCTTTAATCCCTTAAACTCCAGAAAAAGGCAATTGCAAAATATAGGGACATGGCTATGAAATGCTATGATATAGACAGAGGTGGATTGCTAATTTTTTTACTACTAGTTTGAGGGGGGGGAGTGGTATCCCGCACGCAACGCTTCTGTGCATTCGCAGAAGCGTCTGAGAGTGTGGACACAGCCTCCCACCGCCACTACTACCAATTCGCCCAATCTGGGCCAAACAAGCAGCAACCCACCTCTGGACGTAGAGCTCCGTTTGAAGGAGGCTTTACCATTAATAAACTAACAGCCTAGAAAATGTTTCCAACACAATCCTTAACTTAAGCTTAGGACCATCTCACGTTCAAAGAGAATTATTATTAAGTAGGGAAAAAAAGCATAGTCTTAGGCAGGGGTGAAATGCTACAGGTTTGGGCTGGTTCATCCAAACTGGTAATAAAAATGTTACTGGTTCGCTCTAACCAGTAGTAAAAAAATGCTTTAAAAAGTTAAAAAAAAAAAGGTTCCGACAATCAGCTGTATGACAATCAGCTGGGCCGTGATTGTAGGAACCTTTTTTGTGTGTGAAGTCCAGCTGCTTTTGCATTGTGTGTGAGTCAGTTGTGTAGCTTTTGTGTTATTTTTAGGTAACGTGTGATAGTTTGTTTTTGAGCTCTCTGTGACTCTGTGAAGTTCCTGCTTGTGGCCCGCCTGGTCACATGACCACCAAGCCATGACCACCCAGTCACATGACCACCAAGCCATGCCCAGCAAGCCACACCCACAGAACCGCTAAGGAAAATTTTTGAATTTCACCACTGGTCTTAGAATATACATACTACACATATGTCATATACGTACCTAAGTTCTTTGGGATCAAAAACAAGCTTTACATCATTCACAATTGTTGGCAAGTATTTAAGAGCAGCTCCCTAAAAAATAAGCAGAATAATTTATTTAAGGAAGAATTAAATCATACAGTTGAATTCCTTAAAGCACTCCTTGCCACTGCTTCTCTGATACCCTTTCCAATAATGTTATTTAGCTTTCCAATAGCTTTAGGCAATTACTTCTTTTGCTACCTGCTATGTTACTCTCTGGACTTAAAGAATGAGGTTACCACAATCCCTGACTCACAATTCTCTTTCACATTCCTCCACTGTCATTTTAGCCTTTTCCATTTGTTTCGATTTCCACTACTGATATTCTTTATTCCTTCTTTATCTCCAGTTGCGAACAACTGTACTGCAGTTATCCTCTTTCAATTTATCAAATAAAACCTTCAACGCAGCAATTTTAGGATAGAGCTTTGTTTTCTTCCACTTTTATAGTTGATTATATCATTGGTTCCTATGCAATTTTTCTATCTTTGTAGCATCAGAAGATTTTAAAAAATCATAGGTAATATTGTAGAGTTTCCATCTATTTTATGTAATATTTAGACATAATTGACTTGAAATAAATGTTAGCAGCTTTTGTACAGTTTTCATACCAGAATTACAATGCTGTTATTTTGTACCAAGTGCACAAGGCAGAATTTTACACAATGAGATAATTCAGTATTATTTTTAAACATGCTACCAGGAAGAAATAGATAACTGGACTTAAATCTATTCTGGGTGAAAAATTATAATTTTCTAAAATGTCATATTTTATAAACATGAGCTTCATGATGCCAAACGTTTGAAGCAAAGAGAAGGACAAAGTCTAACAACATCAGCAAATCTTTACAATTAAAATACCTTTTAAAAATAAAGGAAAGAATATTATACTATATTATTTTGCAAGATATAGATTCATTCAAATGAATTTTCTTTCTTCCTGTAACATTACAGGAGGTTCCCTAAATACTGAGGAGCTCAGCTTTTTGCTATGATATTACCTGCATTATTTTAATTTGCCTACAGCTTTAATAGAATAAGTCTATTTTTCTTCCTTGATTCTTTGCTTTAAAGATTCGTTCACGTGAGAATACAAATGTACTAAGCAGACGACACTATTCTTCTAGTTGAAACCAGAGTCTAACTCAGAACTAAGGCAATTCTGCTTGCAGCTTTAGAGTGAGTTAATCAGGCCCCAAGTTTGTTATCTATTAACCATCAAAATTATAACTGTCTTTGTGACTAAAATGTAGTTATGTCTGATGATTAATATGAAGTACTTTGGGGTAAAGTTCAGGGTACATTATTCAGTGTAATTATTTTAATTAAATCATTAGCATATCTTTACATAAGATAACAGCTATCAATGATACAAAATAAGCTTTTCTGAATAATGCATGAAGTAATTTTTAATTTACATATTTATCAAGATGATGCCTATTACACTGATTTCAGTTAGCAAAGTATGAAGTAAAAATTCAAGCAACTATAAATATGCTCAGAAAGAATGGAACTAATTCCGTAAGTATTCTATATTTATTTTATTTTACTTATTTATTGAAATTTGTCAAACAAAAACGAGAACAAGAATAAGAGAATAAAAATACAATGACAGGGCGCATAGGCACGCCCCCTCTACTGACCACTTAAACATGTTCTGCACAATTAAATATGTCTAGAATTTACCTCTTTTGTACAACTGTATTACTTTTCTGTTTCTAAAGAAACGGCACCTAAATACCTACAGACAACAATATAATCAATATATTATAACATGTTGCTGGTAACTGACCTTCATTAATCTCTAAAAGTTAAGTTTAGTCACACCAAGTTATAGTATCTCAATGCTAATAACGAAGAAATACCATGAGTGTAGGCTAGAATGTAAAGAATTAAAAATATCCTAGAAGAATGTATAGTAAACCTTTTCTATATTGTTGCCAGAGGTTGGTTCCTACCGGTTCGCACCAGTTCGGTAGAACCGGTTCGTCAAATCTACCGAACCGGTTAGAAGAGGTTCCACCAGTGGACCCGGAAAGCAGGCCGGACCTACAGAAGAGCTTCCAAAGATTTTTGAAACCCACCACTCTCTCTCTCTCACACACACACACACACACACAGACTCACACAGAGAGAGAAAGAGAAAGAAAGGAAGAAATAAAGAAAGAAAAAAGAAAAAAAGAAAGAAAAAGTGAGAGAGAGATGAAAGAAAAAAAGGACAGAGAGACAAAAGGAAGGAAAGAGAGAGAGAGAGAGAGAGAGAGAGAGAGAGAGAGAGAGAGAGAGAGAGAGAGAGAGAGAGAGAGAGAGAGAGAACAATGGCCGGCAAGCCACTCCCACCAGGTCAGATGGCTGGCAAGCCACTCCCACAAAGGAGGCCACACCCACAGAGTAGGTTCGAAATTTTTTTGAAACCCACCACTGATTGTTGGCCAAAAAACAACATGGTTTTTCCATATATAGACAAAAAGTGGGAGGAAGGGAAATAAAAAGAGAAAGACCTAAAAAAAACATGAACTTGTTTCCAATTAGAAAGCTTTTTCTAATTTACAAATTCTGGAAGCTACTTTATCAGTACGGTATTATCTTACTGTTGGAAATTGTATCTTACTAACATTAGTGATAGCTTTGAGATAAATGTTCCTGCATATTTCATTTTGAATTTTAAAAATATGAATACTCTAATAATAATTTTGAAGTTTTGAGATAAAACAAAAATGCCTCTTAATTTGAAAGAAATGCTTTCAAATTATGTGAACCAGCAAAAAAAAGTTTCCCCCCCCCCCCCTTTGAGAATTACTACAATTTTATTAGAAAAAAACGACATTGTATATTTTAAAAAGGCACCTGAGCTTTGGATAAATTAAATATTTCTTTAAAACTGTAAAATTGTTGTTTTAGTATAACCTGCATATAAGCTAATATTCTATTACATATACACCAGGACTGAAACGGATTCCTATCAGTGTTCTAAAATAATTTGCATTTCAGTTTAGTTTTGCTAAATTAATGATTAGTATATTTGTTAATAATTAGCATTTATGCTAATTATCTGTATTTTTTTTAAAAATTCTACTACAGCAAGTCTCCAGTGGATTTGAAATAAATAGCATTCACTTTTATAAAATAAATTAAAGATGACAATGCAAACAGATGACTAATGTCTCAAATTATAATTAAAATATTTAATTATCTGAATTATGGCTTAGTTTAAAAAGTAAAAGAAAATAAGGGGGACTCTAGAATAATTTAAATTAGAAAGCTGATTAACTTTATACAAGGTCAAAGCTAAGTCTTATGAAAGCCAAATAGCAAATGCGACCTCTACTCTATTTGTAAGCTATAGCTGAGATGAGATCCTGCATGATTAGTGGCATCATTACTATGTTAGCTATTCCCAGATGCTGATATACTTGAAAAGAGGGAATATTAATTTCAGGCAATAGTTATCAGATATCAACTGAACATCAGAAACAATTACCAACAATTAAACAGTTTGTTAACTTCTTAAATCAACATTATGAATTAAAATTATTAATTAACATTCTTGCACATCACTGAGCCAAGGTTCATATCCGTGTTCCCATCACAGGAAGGACAACAGAATTTAATCAGCCTAATGACAACACACATTTTCATAATCTCATACCAGTACAGAACAAAAAGCTAATCCTTCATTACACTTAGGTAGCATATTAAAAATTACCAAATTCCTATTCTACATTACTGTTCACGCTTATTAGATATCAGTCTCCCATACTACAATTACTACTGTGTTGTGATGTCATCTAAACAGGAATATGAACTTGGATGTTCTAACTGCCTCTGTAATTGACACACTGTTAGTTTGGGACTATAAACCAACAAACAGAGCCACTGAAATATATAGCAATAGCCATAGCAGTTAGACTTATATACCGCTTCGTAGGACTTTCAGACCTCTCTAAGCGGTTTACAGAGTCAGCATATCGCCCCCACAGTCTGGGTCCTCATTTCACCTACCTCGGAAGGATGGAAGGCTGAGTCAACCTTGAGCCGGTGAGATTTGAACCGCTGAACTGCAAATAGCAGTCAGCTGAAGTGGCCTGCAGTACTGCACTCTAACCACTGCGCCACCTGGGCTCTTATGGGTGAGAATAGGCAATAAATTCATATGCACTGATTTTATGTACAAATATACTCATCATGCTATTCTCTTTCACAATAACATGAAAATTGCACAAAAGGAAGTAAGAAATACTAAGATAAAAGAATGGAATAAATGAAATAAAAATATAGTTTGTTTATTTCTTTATTTATTTTACATTATTAGGCTTTGAACTTTTCATGAACCCAATCCAATCACAACCTTCTTGGTTTTCCTATTCCTCTTAATCCATTCACTCTTTCTTCATATATTGCTCATGTGATTTGATCCTCATTTACTCACTTATACACCTTATATACATACCAATTGTTCTGCTTTTTTTCAGGGAAAGCTATGTTTTGCACAGGTTTCAGGTTTCAGGTTTTGTTTTATTTATATGCCGCCCTATTCCCAGCGGGACTCAGGGCGGCTCACAAACCCAAAAGGGGAAGGGAAACACAAGAACTACAAATACAAGCATTTAGAATAGCCAACAGACACACAATCGAGAGGGGAAGGGACCTCATCAACCCCAGGCCTACCAACACAGTACAGAAGAAAAGTATTTGTAATAAAATAAAAAACCATAACATAAGAAAAAGAATACCATTGTAATAAAAGGAACACTGTTACATAAGTACCAGTCATGTATCTTTCTATCTTGTAATGTAAAATCATCATTCATTACAAAATATTCATATATCCACTCATCCCCTTTCTCTACCCAATTATAACTTTTGTAACGTGTCATTTTGACCCATTCAGCCTTTATTTACTTATTTGAATCATTCATTATGACTACATGGTCAAATCACCACAATGTAATACTTTCATAATAAATAGTCACTCATTTTTGGGTTTAATCCATTTTAAATCATACATGACTTTTTCTCTGTTTCTTTTACCATATCCATATTGTTATACCATTTTCTCCAGAAAGCCAACTTGATACAATGTCATCATTCTAGACCCTGGTTTTCATTCGTGCTTAAGCCCCAAGCTACACTAGTGACCTTGTGTTAAACCAGTCTCTCTCCTGACTACAGGAAGTCACCAAAGGTAATTGTTGCATCCTCTTGACGCAGCCGGCAGCCAAGCCACGCCTTGCAGAAGGCTGATTGGTCCTGGCGCGGCTGCCGGCCGGCGGGAGAATTACGGTCACTCCATTGGCCGCCCGCATGACAGCTATCAGTATAAATAGCTGTCAGACGGCGCTGTCCAGCGCGCGTGTTCTGAACTTGCTGTTAACTTACTGTTGTTAAATAAAGGTTCCAGTTATTTACCTCAGCGCCTCTCGTACTTAAAAGTAATACTGACCAGACATACACAAATCTATTTCTCCATCTCTTTTTCCAACTACAGCAAACTACCAGTTTATATAAATTCAGCTACTTGCTCTTATTTTTGCTATTTACATATGACAGGCAATCATTCAACCCATTTTGACATACAATCTTGGTCTTTGCTACATTGGTCTTCAGATCAATATTTTGTTGCATCATAAAATCTAACTATCCCTGCAAATCATTCCGATAAATAGACAACATAGTAATATGTCCTTGAAAAATATCATGAATACTAACATATTTATTCATAAACACCTTAAACAGCCAAGAAACATCACACTCCCTTATTTTATGCCCTGTTCGTGTTGAAACAATATTTTATCCCATTTATTTTCATGAATGCTTTACTTCCATTATATATTACTCTTCTCACATTCAACAACTAATTTTCAACTCCACATTTATGAAAAAGATTTCCTAACTCAAGCCTACTTGCTTCATAATACACTAGAAATTACTTTGCATATAAGTAGGGTAGAAATAATATTAAACTTATTAAATCCAGATAGGATACCGTAACCTCACAGTAAGCATGTGGTTGTGTGTGAGGGAGAAATAATGAAAAGAGTAAGATGCGATGCCCCCCTCACACGCAAAACATGCTCAAATTTTACCTGGCTTTTCCATTTTCAATTTAAACTTATTAGACAAACATACATTGCTCAAAATTTATCTGGCTTTTCAATTTTAAATTCAAACTTATAAATTAGACAAACATACATTGGTATGAAGTTATCTATTTTGAAATCTTATTTTGCCTTCTGTTAAGTGGTGACTACAGATTTGCTATATAGTTTTTTCTATAGTATGTTAGGAGATTCAGCCACTATAAAGTTAATCATCCTTTAATGAAAATGACACAGTTCATAAGCAGACTTATTATATATTTCAGTGACTAAATGCTATGTTGCAGAATATGAAAGGACTATTTTCTAGATTGATATGAATTAATAGAATTGTAATTTCATAAATCATCAATTGCTCCAAGAACTATCTGTCTTTCTGTCTGTCTGTCTTTATCTATCTATCTATCTATCTATCTATCTATCTATCTATCTATCTATCTATCTATCTATCTATCTACCTACCTACCTACCTACCTACCTACCTACCTACCTACCTACCTATCATAGCATTGTTTCTGATAACATGAGACAGGAAAAATAAAATGCCATACTACACACACACACACACACACACACACACACACACACACACACCTCTTTAACCATCTGTTCCAAATCCCAGGGTATGCTGGGAGGGAACAAAAAGCAAATACTATCATCCAACTCCCAATAACCCCAACACTCTTCAAAGTTATTAAGTATAGTCTCAGCCAGTATCCATTTTCTTTGCCTTCTGCTGCTAAGATGATTTTGTTCTGATGTTTTCTTTGTGTAAGAGAATATAGGGCTTAAGAAGGTATAATTAACTCACTTGAGTTCATACAAATCAATAGCAATAACAATATCAGAGCTGTGCCACAGTAATGTTGTCAATTCAGAAAGAAACATTGATTCATATGGACAAATTTCCTACTTCGATACTAACACACTAGAGTATTAATTTCAGCAACAAATACATCTACAGAAAAAAAAGTTTCATTACAAATTTCAGGCTACTGAAAATTCTCTGGACACGTTTTGAACGTCATTTTTCAAAGTAAAATATAAAATTTCCTGCAATGTGTAAAACTAAATATTTTTATAGATAAAATAAAAGGGCCCTTCTGTTTCCAAAACATACCTTTACTGTAACGGTCTGTTCGGAGGCGCTGTTCATCATTTCGTTAATAGACTTAAAGAGTTGAAGCAAGGATTCCCTAAAGTCAGCTTCCCCTTTATTCTCATACAATCTGAGAAAAACAAATAACACCAAAACATTTACAAAGAGTACAATAATTAAAATTAATTAACGAGTACTCCTTTCTCTCAACACCCTCCTTAACCAGCCTTCTTATTCTTCCACCATATCAAGAATAGGTTATTGCACACTAATTATGGCTATGGTGGATTACACTGACATACAAACCTTTCTGTCACATGGTTCCCTGTTGTGGCCCGGCAGGAGCCGTTGGAGCTGCCGCCAAACTCCGACAGTGAGGGGTCTTATGAGTCGGCCCTGGAGGAGGTGGAGGACCTGGACAGGGTGCCAACTCCGAGCAGGGCGCAGAGAGACTGGTTGGCCCCCAGGTGACGCCCGGAGCCTTGGATCAGTGGGGAGGAGACAAGAGGGAGTGATCCAGAAAACACCTGTGAGTTGTTCCGGGATGCACACTGTCGAAGGGCTACTCAGCGGCAAGAACTGAGTAATTATAGGAGATGATTACGCTCAGCTGATGCTCATTAAGATCCTCTCCTGATTATAAAAGAGACTGCTTGTGCCATGCCTTTCTACAGAAGTCAACGTTAAGGACTAACAAGAAACAAACTTGGCAGGCTGGATTGCTGCCAGAGTTTGTTTGCATTGCTGCCAAGTTTTGTAGGACTTGTTGCCAGAGTGCTTATCTCTTTGTTTATGTGGCTTGCAGCCAACGAGAGTCTTGACTGATTAAAATAAACCTTCTCATTTACGTTGGTTTCGGCTTTCGTTCCTGGATGGAGGAGGGGGGGGTCAGAGCAGTTCCTCTACAACTATTGTATGGAAACTGCAACAGTGATGTGTGAGAGAAAAAGGCTTACGGATCTTGGCTTGTGGGAGTCATTGGAACTCCCCATATATCTTTTACAAGCACTACCTGTCTTCTGAATAAGTTTTAGATGTAACATCACAACACTGTTTTTTTAAAGAGCATCACACATTGCCAAAGACAATCGGGATACAATTTTTATTTCTACTACCCTTAAAAACATATAATTATTCTCTGTTGTTTATATTAACATCTAGTCTAAAATTGAATGTCATATTGTACTGGATGCAGATATTAGCCTTTTTTAATTTAGAATGTTTAAATTGTTGGACATAAAGTAGTGTGAACAATAGGAAATTATTGTTACTTAACAAATTATTCTCATTTATTCCGAAGAACTTCTAGGCCTCATCCAGTATATTATTTAAACTCCCACAAACTAGGTTTAAATGGTTCAGTAACTGACAAAAATCAGCCTATTATTTTTAATAAAAACATGGTAATGATAAACAATAGAGAGACCTAAAACTGAAATATCTCCCTCCCAAAAAGAACCATGAACTTAGAGAACTGAAATAAACAGCGAAATAGAGGATACTAATTTAGATATGAATCAGTATGAAAAGCCCCCTGCTGATTCTGAATTTTTTTTAAATAGATAGGTGTTGACAAGAAAATATATTTACCAATAAATCTTTATACATCTCATCAGTAAATCTGTTTTTAAAAAATCACATTTGTCTTACTAGTCTTTTTCCTCCTTAATAAGTGGCATTGTTGTACAAATTACTTCTACATAGTAATCGAAAGTATCAGATAATAATTACCAAAACTCGGGTGGCATAACTATTTTTTTAGTTTTTTTAAAAATAGCAATAGCAATAGCAGTTAGACTTATATACCGCTTCATAGGGCTTTCAGCCCTCTCTAAGCGGTTTATAGAGTCAGCATATTGCCCCCAACAATCCGGGTCCTCATTTTACCCACCTCGGAAGGCTGCAAGGCTGAGTCAACCCTGAGCCGGTGAGATATGAACCACCGAACTGCAGCTAGCAGTCAGCTGAAGTAGCCTGCAGTACTGCACTCTAACCACTGCGCCACTCTCATTATTTTTATTAATGACTCAATGTGACAAAAGTATCTAATTCTCCTCCCTTCTCCTCAAAAACCCTGTGAGATAAATTGGGCTGAGAGAGAGTAACTGCCAAAAGTTACCAAACTATCTTTCATGCCTGAGGCAAAACGAGAACTCATAGTCTCCTTCATTCTGGCCTGGTGCATTACTGGACCAAACTGTTTCTAACTTTTCTAAGTATTCATATCCTCAAGTAAAATTAAATTACAATAATATTCTATTAGTACATTGCAGGGCATAATACTTAATTTTGGGAAATTTTGTCAAATAATTCAAATAATTATTACACGGCTTGCCAAGTATAACACAGAGTTAACAATTTATTTATTTAGTATATGGCATACAATGTCAGGGAAATCTATAAATGAAATTTATAGATTGAAAATATATTTATAATGAAAAGAAGGACTATGGGAGACGTGATAGCAGTGTTCCAATATCTCAGGGGTTGCCACAAAGAAGAGGGAGTCAAACTATTCTTCAAGGCACTTGAGGGTAGAACAAGAAGCAATGGGTGGAAACTAATCAAGGAGAGAAGCAACTTAGAACTAGGGAGAAATTTCCTGACAGTGAGAACAGTTAATCAGTGGAACAGAAGTTGCCTCCAGAAGTTGTGAATGCCCCAACACTGGAAGTCTTTAAGAAGATGTTGGATAGCCATTTGTCTGAAACGGTATAGGGTTTCCTGCCTAGGCAGGGGGTTGGACTAGAAGACCTCCACAGTCCCTTCCAACTCTGCTATTGTATTGTATTATTGTAAATGCTAGACACAATGCAGTTCTGACAGCTTAACAGTTAACAATTAGTCAGCAAGAAAAGAATTGACTAACATTCTATGCTAAACATTCAGTGTTCTTTTCAGCTACAACTAATGAAACTGGCAATGATTACTGTATATCTCAAAAGAACACTTCACATCTTATATAATTTAATATAAAACCATTACTATAAAAACTGAAGCATTTTGAAGGCTGCATTATGGACAAAGGTGTTATAATACTTACTGGTTGAACAAAATTCTTGATCGCACAATAAATTTAAAGATATATTCTAAAGATCTCATAGCCTTGAATAGTTGATCAGTGACACCAGCATTGTCCACATAAGTCCTTAAAACTTTTGTCAGTTTTCTGAGAAAAAGAAAAATATAGATCATACATACAATGGGATACACTAGCATACAGCATAATCATGATTTGTGTTCAGAGAACTTTCAGAGACAACAAAAGAAAATAAAGAATAAAAAGAAAACCCAAGGTACGCTAAAAATAATAAAGGCAGGATTTAAAAAATCTTTTTTTAAAAGAAAGTGAAACAAAATATAAAAAGGAAGAAGAACTTCAATAGAGAATCAAAAGACTTATAAAAAGATGCCTCCGTTTTTTTGGATCAATGCTAAAGAAAATCGCACGAAGCTGCATCCATTTTGCACACAAATGTCAGAGCACTTGTAAGTTAAACTTCTCCATGACACAGAGTGCATTTTTTTTCACATTTTGACAAGCCAGTAAATGTAGTATGAAGACTTGTTTTCATCGTTTTTTCTGTTTACTGGGAAGACATTTCTGGATATACTACAAATAGTTTTAAACTATTCTTCTTTATTCAGGTTTTCTAAACAAAGGTTTTAGAATAATGCAACAAATATTTATGTGTAATCAAATGAAGTATGTTTCTGTATCTGTCCATACTCATAGTTTATTTACAAACAAAATGGCACAAACAGCTTCTTCAGGAAGAAGATTAAGACCACACTGCTTAGCAATAGGGTGCCAGTCTCGGTTCCACCACAAAACCGCGTTCGACTAAAGGGCGCTCGACGAAACCGCGTAGCTGACGTCATCACAGCACGACGAAAAAAGCACGCTGTAAACGCTAAAGCTAAAATTAACCCCTAAACCTAAACCTAACCCCCCTAAACCTAACCCTTAACCTAACCCTTAACCTAACCCTAAACCTAACCCTAAACCTAACCCTTAACCTAACCCTAAACCTAATCCTAACCCTTAACCTAACCCCAAACCTAACCCTAATCCTTAACCTAACCCTAAACCTAACCCTAACCCTTAACCTAACCCTAAACCTAACTCTAAACCTAACCCTTACCTTAACTTGAATCGGCTTGCTTTCAAAGCGCTATTTAAAGCGCCCTTTTTTCTCCACGGTTGCTGTTGTCGCCCTGATGATGATGTCAGCGACGCGGTTTAATCGGGCGCGCTTTAGTGGAGCGCGGTCTTGTCGTGCCACGGCCAGTCTCTACTGCAGTTAGTAAGTGAGAACTATCTGTATCTCATTTTCCTAGACTAAGGACATATTTTGCTACTGATCTTCACGTACTTTCTTGAAGGATATTCTTACTTTTTTCTTACTTTATTTGTATGCCGCCCTTTTCCCTGAGGGGACTCAGGGCGGCTCACAATTCAGGGGAAGGGAAGTACAAAACAAGTTATACACATGAAGACAATACATTGTTAAAAAGCACAACAGTCATACTATTCGGGTGGGGTTGAAGTCTTTAGCCCCAGGCCTGTCGGGACAGCCAGGTTTTAAGGGCTACGCGGAAGGTCTGGAGGGTGGTGAGGGTACAAATCTCCATGGGGAGTTCGTTCCAGAGGGTCGGAGCAGCCACCGAGAAGGCTCTCCTCCGGGTAGTTGCCAGTCGACACTGGCCGGCAGATGGAATTCGGAGGAGGCCTAGTCTATGGGATCTTATTGGCCTAGTGGAAGTAATTGGCAGTAGGCGGTCTCTCAAGTATCTTTATGGTTCTCTACAGTTGTCATAGTCCAAAACTCAGATGCTGAATCTGAATTTTAATCTGAAGAAACTGGTCAAGCAGATCTTATGGAACTATCAATCTCAGGAAACACAAAGTCAACAATCACCACAGGCTGATCAAACACAGGTATCACTTGAACAACTGGAGGAATCGAGTGATGATGACAGCAGGCCTCCCAGCACCCATACCAAGCAAGCAAAGCAAAAATATTCAATGAGGCTTCTTGCCAAGCAAGGGAATAGATTGCTTGTTTAGAGGCAAGGTAGTAAATCTCTTGAGTTCCATATCATTGTCATCCTTCAGTCTCAAAAGACTATGGTGTCATGCTCTGGAAAGAGACCCTAAACACAGCATCAGATGTGGCTAAAAAGGCCAATTTGGGAGTGGCAATCCCTTCCACACATTCTGTCCCCTGCCCAGTCCCCAGATTTCGCTGGTCCTGGGACTTTCTCTTTGCCTCAGCCTGCTGAACAAGTGTCTCTTCGAATTGGAGAAGGCCATGCTGAACGATCAGAGGTCAAGGTTTCCCAGCTGTTAATGTCCATTCCAAGGCTGTTAGATCTCTCTCGGAGATATCCTTATATAGCAGCTGGGGTCTCCCTCTGGGGTGCTTTCCCTGCACTAATTCTCCATACAGGAGATCTTTCAGAATCCAGCCATCAGCCATTCTCACGACATGCCCAAGCCAGCATAGACGTCACTGTTTCAACAGTGTATACGTGCTGGAAATTCCAGCATATTCCCAAGACTGCACTATTTGGAACTTTGTCAACCCAGGTGATGCCAAGAATACATCAGAGACAGCACATATGAAAGTTGTTCAACTTTCTCTCCTGCCGTGCGTAAAGGGTTCAAGACTCACTGCAGTAGAAGAGTGTGCTCAGGACGCAGGGTCTATAGAACTGGATCTTTGTAAATCTCTTGAGTTCCATAGCAACTATGTGTAACTGTAACCAGGAATAGCTCTTAAGTACAATTCAAGATTATTCTTACCATATGCAAGAGCCTAGACAATTCAAATATAGGATTCATCACAAACCAATTTCACCCTTAACATATGTGGTTGATTACTAAGATCAAGGAGATTCAGCAGCATATGCTAATGCAGTACCATCTTCTAGTTACTCATGGAAAGCATTTCTCTTTGATCATACCTGCAATCTATGATTGTAATCTATCATACCTGCGTATATGATGAACCACTTAGCTATGGACACAAAAATCTTTCTCAGATAAGAAACCCAGAACAAAAAAAAAAAAAAAAAAAAGATTTTAATTCCGAAATAACTCAAATGGTCCAGAAAGTAAGACTATTAGAGAATTGGATGAACATCTTTTACTAACAGTCTAAGAGGCCCTCAGAATAGTAAGTTTGACAACAAACTGGTCTAGTCAACCTACAAACCAATATACTGTAAGCATGTATGATAATGACTTTTTCTACCTCCTATTTAAGTAACTAATTTTCAGCCATGACATAGTTATTTAATCACTTACGTATAAGCCAAAGTAGCACTGAAATGTTTCTTTATGTAGGTTTCTAAAACAGGATTGAAATGCTGGAACTTCCGGTCAGCAATTAGTCCAATGATAAAAACCTGTTCAATGGAAAAGGATATTCATTAACTTGAAAGTACAATGTTTCAAATATTTACATTTTTGGTGAAAAAAAATTAGAAGAGAGCTCCATCTATAAAACATAATTTGCTGATAGGATTTCACTTCCATATATTAAGTTTAAGGGGAGGAGATTAAAGTACAATTTTGAATAGACTTAAACTGAGAGTAACAATGAGGCTTTGCCAATTGTCTTCAAATATAGACTAGGTTACTGAAACAGGTCAAGAATTGTTGTTGTGCTGTAATTGACAGCACAACAGAATTCTTGCTGTCTGAAAATCCATGGCATTTGACTTTAGTGTCTTTTGATACCTAAGTAAATTTAGAAAACTTGTTTGTTTAAGATTACATCTATGGTATAAAGTCCAAAACAGTATTTCATGTTGTCAATAATACCATAAATCCTTGGAAAATAGCATGATTGTATTTGCACAGAACACTTGAGATTCATAAAAGTTTCACTGCTTACAGGCAATATATATTAAATGAAATAAACCACTATAAAGCAATATATATCTCTGTATGTTTATGTATACATATATATATATATATATAATATACATATATATTACCAAAGCATCAAACACCAACGTGTCAAATGTTTCACTTTCTGAATTCTCCATCATAATGTTAAACAATGCATCCAGTGTATCTTGAAGAAACTGGAAAAAAAAATATTATGGTCAATAGTATAACAGATATTCAAAAACTAAACTTTATCTTAAAAGTAATTAAATACCTACTGGTTCAACAGTGGTGGTTATATTTATTTTTTAAAGTGGAAAATAAAACAAAAAAATGCCTTATTCACACTGTCCCAAGAAAAGTATGTATATGGATACATTTTATGTTCATATATAGAGAAATGTAATTATAAAAAAATCACAGTCAAAAGAAAATGAAATTAAGGAGGACACTGAAAGTATTCTGGATTAATGACACAGCCACGGGCATTCATATCTAATATGTATGATTTCTTACATTCTGCTCTTAATAGTATCTTCTTTACTTGTGCTATTTTTATCATATTAAATGAGGTATTGGCAATGTTCCACCAAGGATTCAATAACTTGCATCTCAATAGCAGGATTTATAAGGTGTGAGAATGTGGCACACACAGTTCAGGGAAGATATGAGGGGGTGTACAAGAGGTGTGGCAACGGTCAGGGGGGGGGGTGTATGAGGGACTGACATGAGCATGCACAGGTGGGGGAGACTTGCAACCTTCCCTGCCAGTTTCCCAACTGAAGAAGCAGGCAGAGAAGGTTGCAAATGATTGTAAGGTGGCCGTGGAATGCTACAATCAGTCGTAAGTGTGAAGCAGTTGCCAAGGATCCAGACTACAATTAAGTGATCATTGGGTTGCTGGGACGGCTAAAATTCTGAGGACGAGTCATAACCACCATTTATTCAGCACCATCGTACCTTAACACGGTTGCTGAATGAATGATGACAGGTCGTAAACTTCCCTGTATGACTGAATATACATACTTGTAGAATTGCAGAGATGGAAGGAGCCTCTGAGACTGGTGAATCTAGTCAAAGACCACCTGTAGGATACTAGCATTTTCATTTTCATTTTACTAGCAACAAGAAGCAGGATATTTTCATACTATAAAAAATGCTGCTCCTTCCATATTAATAATCCTTGCCGATTGCCCCCACCAAGCAAAACAATTTCTTACTTTAACAACTTCACCTCCATCAACTTTCATCAGTTGCCTTAAATTCTGTTGCAGTATATTTGTGTTGGATCGCCACTTCAAAAGCCCCAGTAAATCCACTAAAAAGGAGGGAGAAAAGTTGGATAATCCTATCATACATAAAATACAACAGCAGAAAAAGACTGGAACAAGTCCTACCAGCTGCTATCTTACATATGTTAATCTGAATCTAATAATGTTTATTGACTGACAGAAAGGGATACAATCTTCTCCCATGCCATTCCACAAATCTGCTGCAAAATGTTAAAGGAATTCTTCAAAATACATTTCAGCATGTTATCATTGGGTAGAATAAGTATTTTTGGCCAAAAAGATCTCTTATAAAGAACCAGATGTAGCCCAGGGACTATTAAGTCTAGTTATCAGATTTTAGATGTATATAACACATACTGTATATGAATACAGAAATCATCTATATCATCCATCTCTTCTGGAACAGAAGAAAACATGCAAGCAGGCCATTTCCCATGTTGATTTTGAATTCCTGCAAGCCAACTTCATAGATAAATGAGATAATTTAGATAAATGAGATAATAATGAGATAATTTAAATAAAGGCAGTTCATAATCTAATGATTTACTGGTAATTCCTTTACTTTATATCCTGTTCCAGAGGAACTAAAAAAAAACCCTTAAAAATAATTTGAGCACACAATATAAAACATCAAGAAAAAAGTTCTCTAAAATCAATATGATTTTGTCTACCAATAAAGGCAATATCACTACAGTTATTATCAGCTTTAGTACATTGAGAAATTACAAAACTATAATTTAGTTAAGATTTGCATTTCCTCCAAATCAGTCTGTGGATGCTTTTTTTTTAAAAAAAGCCTTTAAAATTTAATGAAGATATAGATAGCAGATATTAAGATCAGTTTCAAAAAAAATGTTCCAATATGAAATGCCTTCCTCCTTCCATTACTCAAGTATTCAATTTGTCCAGGCAATAACATTACATATCCATTTCTAAATACGTTATATTGAACAACTTAAAACCATTTCCTAATGTATTAAAATGATTTTTAATGGATTTCGCCCCAGATTTTCCTGTTTCTATGATGTCATTTCAAGTTTATCAGAGAGGAAACAGGACTCATTTTACCCCACCTCCTTAATTCATTATCTCTTAAGAAATGTGTTCCTTCAGATTTGTTTTCTATAATGAACCCAACAAGCCAATAAAATAATGAATAACATTCAAAAAAATAATTATGGGGGTGAATTATCACCAAGGAAGAAATCATCAACAGTGTCACTAATATGGGGCTGAAAGAAATGCACTGTGATATTTGGGACATTTCAGGTGTATAACATTTCTCCACTATCCTTCCATCTTTCTTGATCTATATCACTCCTCAAGAGACCAAGTAGGAGTAAAAAACCTGATATTTTATCTAACAATTTCCAGTTGGTCCTATGGATACGTTAGGATTGAACCTTAATTCGGAATGTTAGTGTGTTCCGAAGGCTGAATTACCTCAATGGACAATCTTAGATGACAGATTTTAGAAAGAGCTGAAAACTCTGTCCAACATAAACTATAGACAGCCCTCGATATCCCCCTTTTTACAGAAAAGAGAGGGGGAGAAAAACTCTTCGTGTGCAAGCAGCTGTTGCTTTAGCTCTTGCTGAGAGCTGGGAAAACAGTGCGAGGCTTGTGAAAAGAGTGTGAAACTGGCAGGCTAGAAATGCCGTGAGCTGCATCTCTGCTGTGAACTCGAAATTTCCCATCCCTACTGCTTCCCGACAACAAACCATACATCCAGTAAATTTAACCTAAAATCTGACAAAAATAGATTTGGCCACGGAAATAATATAAGTTTTCTAAAGCTACATAAAAGTAAGAGAACTCAGAATTTCTAAGATATGATTTTTTTATGATTAATGGCTTCATAATTTTATGGGAAATTACTGATAAATTGTTTAAACAGCAGCATACATGAGATCTTCAAAACAAGAAAACTCACATGTGTTTTATAGAGCAAAATATGAGTAGTCACGTTTTTCTTCTATTTTCCTTATAGATGTGGGGATACCGAAACGCTGGCATTTCTAACACAATGTATTCATATTTGTTTTATTTGTGAAGCTACAGATGACACCTAACCCCCATCATTTTCCGCTTCTGTTCATTGGTATTTGCGTTAAATGTAGTTCTTCACTTAGTCTACCAGCATTACTAATGGTCAGGTATGACGCAAGTCCAAAATTATTTTTAATAAAATAATAACAATAACAATAATAATTTGTGCAAAAATTATAATATTAAAACAGCAACAAACTGGTGGGAACATAAGCCTGAAAAGGTCACCGAAAACCAGATGGTCAAGATCTTGTGGGATTTTCGCATACAAACGGACAAAATACTGGCGCATAATACACCAGACATCACACTGGTTGAGAAAAATAAGGTTATAATCATAGACACCGCAATACCAGGTGATAGCAGGGTCGACGAGAAGGAATATGAAAAAATCGCGAAATACCAGGACTTAAAAATCGAAATTCAACAATTATAGCACAAACCAGCAGTGGTAATTCCAGTGGTAATTGGCACACTGGGTGCTATTCCAAAAGCACTGGAATTACATTTAAAACAGTTAAAAATTGACAAAATCACCATCAGTCAAATGCAAAAAGCCGCACTGCTTGGATCTGCATGCATATTACGAAAATACATTACGACGTCCTAGGCCCCTGGGTGGAGCCCGACTAGTAATCAATGCCAAATCCGGCGAAACAACTGGCCATTGTGATACAATTCTGTTGTTGCAATAATAATAATAACAATATTAATAATTGTTGCTGTTGTTATTTTTGTTATTGTTGTTATTGTTGTTGTTATTTGTGGGAAAACAACAAGAAGCACAACAGAAATGCAAAATGGATCAAACAGATTGAGGATTCTATTAAAGTGCGTAAAATGGAAGATGTGAAAATAACAATTGACAAATGTGCAACAATGGCAACCAAAGCAGGCAAGGTCATAGAAGATGATGGAATAGAACTTGAGAATGAAGAAATGATAAAGGCAGTAAAACCAGAAGAAGGCTACAAGTACTTGGGGATTTTAGAGGCCTCTGACTTAATGCATAATAAAGTCGAGGGCTTAACTTCAGCCAGGTACATTCGACCAATTCGCAAGATATTAAAATCCAAATTGAGTGGATGAAACATCATAAAAGCCATAAATACCTGGGCTATACCTGTGCAGACAATTACTTGTCTGCCAACAACGTTCAAACGTTTTACAAGGATACTGGCAAATCATCTGATGGAAACATTTTGTATCCAATAGAACAAAAAGGAAATTATAAAAAATCAAGAGGAACAAAAGATCAGCTGCTCATAGACAAAATGGTACTAAAAAAATGAAAAACAAGGAAAACAAATTTAAATATGGCGTGGATTGATTACAAGAAGGCATTTGACTCATTACCCCACAGCTGGATTAACACCTTTCTGGAAAACTTTGGAATCACCAAAAATATCTGTACATTTTTGAAAGCAAATACGCAAAAATGGAAAACAGTTCTAACAACAAATGGGGAGAACATTGGTGAAGTCAACATCAGACGGGGAATCTTCCAAGGGGATTCACTTTCACCACTACTGTTCAACATTGCATTAATTCCACTGACAATAATTCTATGAAACACAAAACTGGGATCCCAAATCTCAAGCCAACATGGCAAGATAAACCATCAACTTAAATCAATACTCAACACAGTTCAACTGTTCAGCAGTGACATCAAAATGAACTTTGGGCTTGAAAAATGTGCTATATTATCCATGCGGTGAAGAAAAATGGAAAAAACAGAAGGAATAGAACTTGGAAATGGAAATATAGTGGAAGCATTAGCAAAGGATGATGGTTACAAGTACCTAGGCATATTGGAAGCAGATAACATCTTGAATGGAAAAGTCAAAGAGTCAACGCAAAAGGAATACATCAGGAGGGTCCACAAAATATTAAAATCAAAGCTGAATGCTGGAAACATAATTAAAGCCATTAATACATGGGCAGTTCCAGTGATAAACTACTCAGCTGGAATCATCAACTGGACTCTGTCTGAACTGGAAAACTTGGACCGGAAAACACGCAAACTTTTGAATATATACCACGCTTTACATCCACGAAGTGACATCGACAGGTTGTACCTGCCAAGAAAAACAGGGGGCAGGGGCTATTGCAAACCCATCAAACTGTAGAAGAAGAAAAACGAAGTTTGAATGATTATGTGAACCAAAGTACAGAAAAATTGCTGCAGGCTGTGAAAACGGAGAACAGCATAAAAACAACAGAGGCAAAATATAAGGAAAAACAGCTGGATGACAGATTAAATAAGTGGAAAACCAAAGCTTTGTATGGACAGCTCCTGAAAAACACTGAAAGAAAATGTGATGACAACTTGACATGGACATGGCTTAAGACAGGAACTATCAAGAAAGAAACAGAAGGTTTAATACTGGCTGCCTAAGAACAAGCACTACAAACTAATGCCATGAAAGCAAAGATACAAAAATCCACCGACAACCCAAATTGCCGACTTTGCAATAACAAAGTCGAAACTGTTCCACATTTAATATGTGAATGCAGCAAAATTGCACAAACTGATTACAAGACTAGACATGACGGGGTTGCTAAATTAATCCACTGGTCATTATGTAAAAAATATGATTTACCCATATCCAGAAAGTCATGGGAACATAAAGTAGAAAAAGTTATCGAAAATGAGAAGGTGAAGATCTTGTGGGACTTTCGAATACAAACAGATAGTCATTTGGAGCAGAACACACCCGATATCACAGTTGTAGAGGGCCGAAGTGTACAGTTTATTGATATCGCTGTTCCTGGAGATGCCAGGGTCGAAGAAAAAGAACTAGAAAAAATCATGAAATATCACAACCTAGCCATCAAAACTACATGGCTATGGATGAAGCATGTAACACTGATACCCATTGTCATCGGGGCACTTGGCACCATGTCTAAGAATTTTACAAGATACATCAACAAATTGCAGCTTCCTGCAATAACACCAGCGGAACTGCAAAAAACTGCGCTACTCGGAACATCTTCTATTTTAAGAAGGTACTTGGTTGATACCTAGGACCCTGGCAGCAAACCGTATCAACCATTAACACTGGTATTTGTCATGCATTTTTGAATGTTCAGTTGACTGAGTTTCATGTTTAATGAATAAAGTATACAATAATAATAATAATGTTTGTATTATCATGCCTACCATTTTGAGTTAGTTTTGTTGAGCAGACAAGAGTAGAGATCTGGAATGAATCTTTACTGATGGTACAGCTTCCAAGATTTTGCATGCCCTTGCCAGCCATGGAGTGACCTTTTTCTTCTAATTCCAGTTTAGTAGAGGGCAAGCTTAAATATGTTGAAAAATCTTCCAGCTTCTTTGCTTCTGCCTGCAACATTATTCCAGAAGAAAATATGTATTAATTTTTACAGTACTCACATCTCACTGTACTTAAACAGAGACTCCTTTAACTGTTTATTTTATTTTTAACAGTGTCATAGTTAGTTGCATGCCTTCTTCACTGCCTTCACCGCCTTGAAAAGTAGATCAAAATGTCACAGAACAATATTAACACTGTTTCAACTCCAGTGGCAAATCACCAACATTATAACATACTAAGTCTGAAGGGAACAAGGAAGGAAAATTCTTCACCTATTGAAAAGGATGTAGTTGTAAAACATTCCAAAAACTTTAAATCATAAAAACATGAATTATTTAATGAGATGTCTGATTTTTACTGAAATACCTATATGAAAAAGAACTTTTTCTCTTCCTTCTCATACATACTCTTGTGCCTGGATCTGATGAGGTAACAAAATTGGATCACATGTGCAAAATTATTATTCTATATTACTATGAACAAAAAAATACTTAAATCGTTGCCTCCTCAAAGTGTTATAGCATATACTTAAGATAATACCTTGTATACTATAAGATCATGTTCTCCATCTCTCAGAGTTGTTCCATCATATCGCATTAATTTAACAAATGCCAGAGCAAATATTTTCTCAGATTTATCTTTGGCTGTTCAAAAGAAAACAAATGAGTATACTGTAAAACAACTCATAAAGATGAATATAGCAGTTGTAAAATACAAGATGTATATGTTAATGAAGATTTAAAATTTATTAGATTCTTTGTATCAAAAAGACATTTGAAATGTAGGCTGAAATGGAAGAGAAAACGAAATTGTGATGATTATGGCTTACAGCTCATGAAAACTCTCCACAATTGTGCGATTCAATTTATGGTCCAAGTTAATCATAAAGATACATCAAACACTCTCTGTTCATTCCTGAACTTCCGATTGGTTCGTTGGGGCCCTTTTTCGCCCTCCCCAGCCTCCCAAGTCTCTCTTTCTTTCTTTTTTAAACAATTTTATGTTTTCCGTACTTTTTCAAAAATATGTGCTTTCCAATGGTCTTAGGCGACCCCTGTGAAAGGGTCGTTCGACCCTCAAAGGGGTCCCGACCCACAGGTTGAGCACCACTGCACTATAGGGTTCAAGGCTATTTTAATAAACTTCAAACAGCTTCATTTATTATCTTTCAAGTCAAAATGTTGTTTTCCCTCCAATAGCTAGTGATAGAACTTCCAAAAGGCACCTGTATAAACAACTTGTGCTCTTCCTACTATCACTGTCAGTAAACAAACTGAAAGAACCTTGAATTTCAAGTGATCAAAGAGAAAGAAGAAAAAATAATGTATCCAGCCTCTAAGTGGCAGTGTAACTGCTTTTCCTCTTGTTGTTACAACCCTCTTTATAATCCTTCTTATATTCTTTATGTTCCAAGCTTAAGAAAAAAAGAAAGAAAGAAAGAAAGAAAGAAAATGGAGATGAAAAACAATCCAATCAATCAAATCAAGCATTATATAAAAAAGGAGAATTTTAGTTCATAAAAGGTTTTCTTGAAGCTTGGGCAGGGTGAAAACAGCCTCCCCCAGCCCTCCAGAAGGCATGCCAGCAAATATGGCTCCACGTGCCACCTGTGGCATGCCTGCCATAGGTTCGCCACCACAGAATTATACAGGTGAAGCTCAAAAAAATAGAATATTGTGCAAAAATTCATTTATTTCAGTAATGCCACTTAAAAGGTGTAATTAATATAAACTCATTACATGCAAAGCAAGATAGTTCAAGCTGTGATTTGTCATAATTGTGATGATTATGGCTTAAAGCTCATGAAAACTCTACATCCACCATCTCAGAAAATTAGAATATTACATGCAATCAATAAAACAAGGATTACACATTAGAACAATATCGGACCTCTGAAAAGTATAAGCATGCATATGTGCTCAGTACTTGGTTTGGGCCCCTTTTTGCAGCAATTACTGCCTCAATGCGGCGTGGCATGGACGCTATCAGCCTGTGGCACTGCTGAGATGTTATGAAAGACTAGGATGCTTCAATAGTGGCCTTCAGCTCTTCTGCATTGTTCGGTCTCATGTCTCTCATCTTTCTCTTGGCAATGCCCCATAGATTCTCTATGGGGTTCAGGTCAGGCGAGTTTGCTGGCCAATCAAGCACAGTAATCCCACGGTCATTGAACCAGATTTTGGTGCTTTTGGCAATGTGGGCAGGTGCCATGTCCTGCTGGAAAATGAAGTCAGCATCCCCATAAAGCTCGTCTGCGGAAGGAAGCATGAAGTGCTCCAAAATCTCCTGGTAGACGGCTGCGTTGACCCTGGACTTAATGAAGCACAATGGACCAACACCAGCAGATGACATGGCTCTCCAAACCAACACAGACTGTGGAAACTTCACACTGGACTTCAAGCATCTTGCAGTGTGTGCCTCTCCATTCTTCCTCCATACTCTGGGTCCTTGGTTTCCAAATGAGATGCAAAAGTTGCTCTCATCAGAAAAGAGGACTTTGGACCACTGAGCAACAGACCAGGTCTGTTTTTCTTTAGCCAGGTAAGACGCTTCTGACGTTGTTTGTTGTTCAGGAGCAGCTTGACAAGAGGAATACGACATTTGAAGCTCATGTCCAGGATCCATCCGTGTGTGGTGGCTCTTGATGCACTGACTCCAGCCTCGGTCCACTCCTTGTTAAAGTCTCCAACACTTTTGAATGGCCTTTTTCTGACAATCCACTCCAGGCTGTGGTCATCCCTGCTGCTAGTAAATCTTTTTCTTCCACATTTTTCCCTTCCACATAACTTTCTATTAATGTGCTTTGGAACATCCAACTTCTTTTGCAATTACCTTTTGAGGCTTTCCCTCCTTATGGAGGGTGTCAATGATGGTTTTCTGCATAATTGTCAGGTCAGCAGTCTTTCCCATGATTGTGATTCCTACTGAACCAGACTGAGAGACCATTTAAAGTCTCAGGAACCCTTTGCAGGTGTTATGGCTTAATTAACTGATTAGAGTGGGACATTTTGAACCTGGAATATTGCACCTTTTCACAATATTCTAATTTTCTGAGATTGTGGATTTGGAGTTTTCATGAGCTGTAAGCCATAATCATCACAATTATGACAAATCATGGCTTGAACTATCTTGCTTTGCATGTAATGAGTATCTCATACATTAGCTTCACCTTTTAAGTTGCATTACTGAAATGAATGAACCTTTGTACGATATTCTAATTTTTCGAGTTTCACCTGTACATTGGTATCTTCAATATCAGCAAATATTGAAGATACCAATGTACAGGTGAAACTGGACTATACTTGGATCCTTTTTGTCAGAAAAGCAAACACATTGTTTACTAGTCAGGGCGTAAACAACAAAGAAAGAAAAGGATTGCTTTTATAATTATGTAACAAGAACAATACTTGAATACAGTACTGAACAATATCAAATAGACTTTGTGGATAACTGTTCAATGTAACAACGATCTAAGATTAAACATTGATCCAGAAAACAACGCTGAATCTTATGGGTCTGATAATCAAATTCAATTTGAAATTGATAGAATATGCTTGATGTGCTGTGAAAGACTGGAGTGCCAACATTGGAAATGTAAAGGAGAAAGTGTTTTGGAATTAGCCTTCAGAAAAGCTGTTAAAACCTGGCTGTTCCGGCAGGCCTGGGGCTGTTGACATTATTATGTAGGGTCCAGCCCCATGCGTGTTGGAGAATTTTAATCTTTATTTTTATTTTATTTTGTTTTTCTTTTCTTGTTCTGTGTAAGCCGCCCGGGATTGGGCGGCCTATAAATCTAATAAATTAAGTTAAATTAAATTAAATTAGATGATTTAGGAATTGAAATGAAGAAGGCGAGCTTATCAAATTCTGAATATCCAGTTATTTCTTCAAAGCTAACACGTTATTCAAACTTGTAAAATGGCGACTATATACATGGACACCATTGGATGGAATAGATAGAAATCTAATTGACTTCATTATTGCTATAAAGAGGTGAAGGAGCTCAGTTATAACATCAAAGGCATGGCCAAGAGGGGCTAAGGAAAAGATCATAGACTGTTCAAGCACAAATTTCATATTACCGTATATACTCGAGTATAAGCCGAGTTTTTCAGCCCACTTTTTGGGCTGAAAAAAGCCGCCTCGGCTTATACTCGAGTCTACAACTGGATCCGGCAGTGCTGTTGCCTGTTGGAGGAGGAGGAGGCGAACCAGCCTGCCATCGCCGGCCACCGCTAGCCCCGCCGCTCTTCCCGACCCCTTCCAAGCCCCACAGTCCAGCGGATGGAGCAGCGAAGCCCCGGGGCTTCGCTGCTGCTCCCCGCATTTTCTGCACAGGGATCCCTTGGAGAGGGGATTCCAGTTGCCGGGCAGAGAAGAGCTCTTCTGATGGGACAGGTGAGCTCCGAGTCGGGGCGGCTGCGGAGGCTTCTCCCGCGCCTCGGCTTTGAGGGCTCCATCTCCGCCTACTACCCGTTCCTTTTCGGGGGCAGCCGCCAAAGAGGTCGAGGAAGGAGAGGCGGGCGGGTCGTCAGCCCCCCGGCCGTGCTGCTGTTGCTGCTGTCCCCCTTTGCCCTGAGGGTGGTGAAGGAGATGCTCGCGTAGGCGGCGCAGAGCAGAGCCGGCCTCGGCGCTCACGCCCTCCAGGGGCTCTGCCGAGGAGCAGCACAAGTTGGGCTGAGAGGACGAGAAGACGCGGTCCAGCACGTGTTTTCGACGCCTCAAGCCGCCCCACCTGGAACCGACGACGACGCCCCCTGCTAACAAGTCCGCCTTGGCCGGCTGCTCCGCGGCGCGACTCCGCGGAAGCGACGACGAGGTGTCCGCACTGCGGCGTTCGGCTCCCGCTTTGCTGCTGCCTTTGCCTTTGCCCCCCAGCTGCAGGCTCCTCCACAGGCGGCTCTGGAAAGACGACGCCGGCTCCCCTTCGCCGGCCTTGCTGCTCCCTGTTGCTGGTGCCGCTCCGGGTTCCTCGGCTGCTGCCATTCTTTTCTCCCCGCCTCCCTCCCTTCGCCTCCGCCGCCGCCTCCGCCTTTTCCACCAACCCCGCCGCCCGTTACCGCTGCAAGCGCGGAGGCAGGAAGAGCAGCAGCGCGCGACGGCGGCGGCGGCGGCTTCAGCCCAGTCCGGCCGAAGGAAGAGGTTGCACTTGTTCGCTATCGCAGCGGGCGACCGCCTCAGGGGCTGGGCCTGGGCGGCTGGAGGGCTCCCGCTCTCGGTGCATCGGAGGCCGCGAAGAGAGGAGCCGCGGCTCGGAGCATGGCAGGAAGCGCGGAGAGCTACCGAAGTTTCGACGCGCCTGACTTTTCCTGATTAGGAAGGAGGTCGGCTGTCTCCATCGGCCGCGCAGACTCGCTTTGTAGGGGAGGGGTGGGGCACAATAAAAAATGATTATCGGGTGGCGTTGTTAAACACTCGTCCCCCGTCCCCCCCAGCAAAAACAATAAGACCGGAGAAAGTAATATATTATAAGGCAATTGCCAGAGTTAAACTTCATCGACGTGGAAGAACAATGCTTTATGATGTAAATTCGGACTTGTATGAATTTGCAAAAGTTTCTCTTGAGTTGTTTGCCCGCTTCAGAAGGCTAGAAGAAAGAAAATTAAAGGTAAATGCAGCGTGTCTCTCAATATCACTGATCAACCCAAGGGTGCTTTTTCAGGAGGCAACTGGACTTTATTGTTTTTTTCTTTGGAGACGTTTCGTTTCTCACCATTCAGCTCTGACAGGATAGTGGGGAAGTAGGATAGTGGCAGAGCTGAAGAAGCTTCTTGGATGAAACGTCTTCCCAAAAAAACCCAAGAAAGCCCAGTTGTTGCCTGAAAAAGCACCTTTAGGACAACCGTGACCTGGATGACTGACAATCTCTACAGACCCCCGGGGCTTCGCTGCTTCATCCGCTGGACTGTGGGGCTTGGAAGGGGGTGGGAAGAGCGGCGGGGCTAGCGGTGGCCGGCGATGGCAGGCTGGTTCGCCTCCTCCTCCTCCAACAGCACTGCCGGATATCCGCCCAACGCTGCGGGGGCGCCAGCGGGAGCTTTGGCGGCTTCACCTCAGCCGTAGCGCTGGGCAGCAAATGTGCTGGTGCTGTTGGAGGAGGAGGAGGCGGCGGCAGCAATAGCACCTGAGGACAGGACAAGAAGCAATGGAAACTTGTCAGAAGGAGACTCAAGCTGGAAATAACGAGAAATCTGACAGTAAGAACAATTAAAATCCTAGGAAAATGTCCTTTCATGAAAAATTACTTTTTCAGTTAACTCTGCCTGACATTAGTTGGGCGAACAGAAATATTAGTTGGCCAATTCTAAAAGGGAGCACCAGAAAGAACTTAAAATATTTTTTAAGAGAGCTGGGTTTTTCATTTATATTATATGTATGAACAGAATTAACACAAATTGCAGATACCAATCAAACATAAAGAAAAAAAGGATGAAATAATGCTCATTTTTAAAAACTCAGTGAAAATAAAAACAATATACCAAGAAGGTGGCATACTGGTTGTGATTTGATCTCTTCGGGGGATCCCGGGGATCCCCTATACAAGTATTTTAATATTGCAGACTTGCAGTATTATAAGTCATACTGATATTATAGAACACTTTAATTAAGCGGGTCCCTTGAATAAACATAACTTTGAGTTTCAAATAACACTGATTTTTTATTTTTGAAAGTTACCGTAGCTGCTGCATTTCCCACCCTAGGCTTATACTCGAGTCAATAACTTTTCCAGCTTTTTGGGGTAAAATTAGGTGCCTCGGCTTATATTCGGGTCGGCTTATACTCGAGTATATACGGTAAGCTAAAGAACAAGATGAAAGCCAACTAATGTCTACGATATGATACTCAGCATATATTTACTTTTTTTTTCAAAGAGAATATAAAAATTGCTTAAAAGTCTGGAACCTCATTGAGAACCAGAGGAACTGTACAAACAGAGTAAATAATTTGTTAAGGATGATTATGAAAAGAGACTGCCAAAGATGAAGAAATAAAGAAAGCTTATTTGACTTGCTTAAGGTCAAGCCAGCCTCCTTCAGCAACCAAGAAAGAAATCACTTAACTCCATTTTGCAGAATTAAGCCTATTGAGCCAAATGAAAAGTACTGGGGAGTGAAGAAGTGTGGGAAGGCGTGCCCTTCGTCAGCATTGGTACAACATGACAAAAAATGGTCTGACATTTTAAATACTCCGGAAAATATTTGAAGAATGGGGACAGAAATCAGCAACCTACCAAGTCAGCATTGAGGTATGTTTCTATGGATAGACTATTTCCAAAAGAAGTCAAAGAGGAAATGACGGATGAGAAAAAAATAGCCTGGAAGATCTACAGGATTAAAAGTTGAAAAAAGCCTGATACTCATCCGATACAAAAATATTAGAAAATAAATTGTTGAAATATTGGATTTTTTTAAAAAAAATTATAGATTTTAAGAGATGACATTTAAGGCATAAAATCACTTCTAGTGATGCCAATAGAATGACCTGGATAATGACTCCTTACTGCATTTATAAAAATGCTTTGCTAAAGCACTGAATAGCAATAGCAATAGCAGTTAGACTTATATACCGCTTCATAGGGCTTTCAGCCCTCTCTAAGCGGTTTAGAGTCAGCATATCGCCCCCACAGTCTGGGTCCTCATTTCACCCACCTCGGAAGGATGGAAGGCTGAGTCAACCTTGAGCCGGTGAGATTAGAACCGCTGAACTGCAGATAACAGTCAGCTGAAGTGGCCTGCAGTACTGCACCCTAACCACTGTGCCACCTCGGCTGAAGTTGCTGTTGAGATTTGGGGGGGGGGGGGGGACTGAAGAGAAAGCAAGTCCTGTGACAACAATTGAAGGAATTAAGGATCAAGATAATTAGAAACAAAAAAACAAAATGACTATGGTTAACATAAAACATGTTTCTATAAACTTTTGGTTACTTTTTATGAATTTTTTGCTGAGATCAGAACTAAATATTATGATTTATGGGTTTGTATATGGATAAGAAATGGGTTATAAAAAGAAGAGATATTTTCATGTAATCTTATAAAGGTAAAGAATCACATCTGACTTGTGATGAAGATCAGAAGTCACTTTTTTAAAATATTCCTTTTCCTTTTTTCTTTTTACTTTTCTTGTACTTTTTTATCCTTTTTCTTTTACTAACTTGAGTTTGTTAACTTTCATTATTTCTTTTTTTAAAAAAGGTTTCCAATAAAAAATATTTTAAAAAGAAGAAATCAAACTAAATGTCAGAAAAAAAACTGTGAAAATTGCCAAGAGAAGCTGGAGACAAAAAAGATAAAATATCTCAAGACAAAAATTTCAAAGAGAGGTTAGAAAAAACAAAAAGCAATATTACATCTAGTATATAATATATAAAGATAGTAACTAATTGAAAGATCAAAGATGGAAAGAATATACTGGAGTTCTGTATAGCAAAGATGTCAACATCCAAAGAAGAATCTAGCCAAGCAAAACTGGAGAAATGACACAGTGGACAATAGACTGGAAGACTTTAGTCTTCATTCTAATATCTAAAAAAGGAGCAGAGTTTAGTTTAGTTTAGTTTAGTTTTCCTTTATTTGTATGCCGCCCTTTTCCCTGGGGGGACTCAGGGCGGCTCACAATTCAGAAGGGTGGGTGGGCAAGACAAACAGTATTCCAAACATAGAGACAATACAACATATTAAAAGAAGGCACAACAGTCACACAATTCGGGTGGGGTTGGAATCTTAACCCCAGGCCAGCCGGGACAGCCAGATCTTTAAAGCGGCGCGGAAGGATTGGAGGGTGGCGAGGGTCCGAATCTCCACGGGGAGTTTGTTCCAGAGGGTCGGAGCAGTGAGAAAATTATCATATAATATCCTTAATTTCACATGCTAACAAAATAAGGTTTAGGCTCATCCAGCGCAGATTAGAGCCTCCCTGGAAAAGGACGTGCCAGATATTCAAGCGGCCTTTAGAAAAGGTTGAAGAAAACAAGATATTATTTCAGATGCATGTTGGGTAATTGAGAAAGCAAAAGAATGCCAAAAAGAAATCAGAATGTGCTTCATAGATACAGAAAGGCCATTATTATACTGATCATGTCAAGCTGGGGAATGTGTTGAGAAATATGAGAATGTCAGAAAGCCTTGTCCTCATGCCAAATCTTTATTCAGGTCATGAAACCCGTATTGTAGCAGGAAATGAGACAAGACCAGCTCTTTGTCAGAGGGAGAGGTTTATTTGCGCAAAGGTTCAGGAGCGATTGGTCAAGCAAAATCTGAACCCCGAAGGGCAGTTGTTTACAGTCTTTTATACTCTTAGCCAACTTATCGATCATCCCCAAATACCTGGCCTTCCTGTGTCATGTAGACCCCTTTCCTGTGTCACGTAGGCCTCGTACACAATCTCCCAAAACAGAGACATGACATTCATTACTCATTTACCTCCCCACAGGGGGTATTGATACCAATATCCTGTTTCATTTATTTTAATTAGGTGAAGCAAACAGAACAACTAATCTTAAGGGTAATCATTCCTTTTTCCCATTCCACATGTTAAAGAAACTTTTAATACCCAAATAATCTGTCCAGTTGTCAAATTCTCTTTTAGTATGGATACAATATGGTGCAAAAAAGGAGAGGTGATAACGGAGGGAGAGGCTGTCTCAGCAAAGGAACAAGAGAAAACTCCATCTCCTTACTTACTCAACCTATAAGATGAAATATAGCACGAGCTAGGTATAACAAAGCTGGCTATCTTACTGCAGATGTTCCAATTTGCTGTGGCATGAAATAGGGGTGCAATTTAGCTCCTGTGCTGTTTAATATTTATATAAATTCAGTTACGGATTTTACAAAAATAAAAAAAAGAATTAAAGTTCTGTGCTATTAAGGAAATGGAACAAGAACAGACACTTGGCAATGTTTTGTATGCCAACGATGCAGCAATTCTCTCCTGCAGGTTGGAAAAGTTTGCAGGCGGTAGCAGAGTTCTGCAAGAAGGAAAGTGTTAGTATTAATTACTCCAAACTAAAATTATGGGAAGTCCTAGCTGCCATAAATTCCAATGATAAATAGAAGCTCATAAAATAGAACCATTTCTACTTTTAAATATCTTGAGAGTAATTTTCAAGCCTCTGGAATTTGGCAGGAACAATCTAGAATCCTTTTTGCCAAAGCCAATAATGGTGCCAAGGTAATCTTGGTCTTTTTTCACTCTAGGGAAGGTAGAAGCATACCTACTGCCATTAACTGGCTTAAAACAAAATCTACATCCCATATGCTGTCTGGCCAATAGAGATGAACCAACAATTATCTGAAGCCCACGAACCAAGCCCTTGGATCGATCCATCTTTTGCAAGCACTTTTCTAGATTCCGTGTTATCTGCCAAATGTTCGAATTTACACGGAAACAAAATGATCCCACTGGAAGTGAGATCCCATGTTTGCCTACTCTCTCATTATATTGTCTATTTTCTTCTTGGGATGAAAAGTAAAAATCATAGCTGACTTGTGTTATAGCAGCCATTCTATCCACTCTTTGAGACCTCTAGGCCTACAGAAAAATGAAAGCGGAAATTTCTTTGGGGCAGCTTTTCTCAAATCAAATACAAATTTGGGTGCAACAAGTATATGAGTATACATGTAAAAGCAACATGAAAAATATTTACTTGTTTATTGCCCAAAGCATAGAAACTAGATATAATAGTGTTGTGGCCCGGCAGGAGCCGTTGGCCACCAGGTGGCGGCAGAGCATTGTATCAGAGGGAGTGTTCAGGGAAACACTTGGGAGTTGTTGCAGGATGCACCCCGTTGAAGGGTTACTCGACAGAAGGAACAATTGAGTACTTACAGGAGATAATTGCGAGCAGCTGTTGCTCATTGGGATCCTCTCCTGAGTATAAAGAGACTGCTGGTGCCACGCCCTGGTTGCAGAAGTCAACGTTCCGTTCCTGTTCTAGTAATCGTTCCCCGTTCGCGTTCACAAACCGAGAGAAGCCAACTTGGATAAGTGACTTGATATATATAATCCTGTTTTGCAGTAGTTTGTGAGTTATAGGACTTTTGCCAGAGCAATTATCTTTGTTTCTTTTGGGCTCGCAGCCAGCAAGAGCTGGGACTGATTAAAACATTCTTTTGTACATTCTGTTTGGCTTTCGTTCCTGAATGGACAAGGTGGGGGTCAGAATATAATAGTATGCCACATACATTCTTCAACTTTTCTTGGCAACATTTTTAAGAAGTGAGTTGCCAGTTCCTTCATCCTAAGGCTGGGAAAAGAGAAAAAAGCTGCCTTTTGCAATTGACTGATAGTGATTTTGTCAATGCCGACGGTAGTCAACTGATACACCAAATGTTCTGAGATTGCACCAAAGGCTCTTATTATTACTGATACTTTCTTTTCTTTCCTTTCACAGTCATTCTACTTCTATTTCAAGTCATTGTATTATGTGATTTTCTTCAGCCCCTTTCTCTTCTGATGTCTCCAGCTACTGCTAGGTCTACTATGAGTACTTTTGTGTTTTTCTTATCAGCAATTGTTAAATCTGGAATATTATGTGGCAGGTACTATTCTGTTTCAATTCAAACACTTTAGCTTCTTCATATTCCATTACTATATCTACTTTGTGGTGCTATCAATTCTTTCTTGAAGCAGATGATGTTTCTGCACATATTCCCATGGACCATTGATACTACTTTATGTTTGTGGTCTGTGCAGTCTTCTTTGGACAGCTAACTAAATAGTCCACTATTTATTCAGCTTCTCTGCAGAAGTGGACGTCTGTTACTGTCTTCTCAATTCTGCCTTCATATGCACTTCTTAACGTTTGATATTGTGCAGCCAGAATTACGCTGTTCTTCACATCCTGCTCTTAACCATTATCAGGTCATGTTATCTGCTTTGCCTGCTAGCTCTTTGATATACTGGCCATGTTATACTTTGCCTTGCCATATAGAAGGCTAAGTAAGCCTTCGTGCTGTTCTAGCTTCATTGCATCTTCTTTCACTGTCCTTAAGATATTATTCCAATGCAACGTTTTCTTCTGCAACTATCCAATGTATTTGCAAACATTCCAGATGTGTTCCTTGGTAAGCAGAGATTGGAACTGCCCAGGGGTTAATTGCCTTGACAGTATTTCCTCAACTGAATTTGGACTTTAAAATCTTCTACACTCTCATGATGCATTCACTTCTAACCTTGTCCTTGAATTCAGTTGCGCTTAATGTTATCAGCCTGAAAGATGATGTGGTATTTGTAATAATCATCTTTATCCAGGCTCTTGATTCTATTTGCACAGGGCATCTTGAGTCCTTCAGTTTGCATTATTTTTTTCCAGCTGATGGTAAGGTTGGCACATTTGCCCATTTCAAATTGTATTTCAATATTTTGGCTGCATATATAGATACTTTTGAGCAGCGACTCCAATTCAGACGGTGCTTTTCCACGTAGCTTCAAATCATTCATGTTAAGCAGGTGGGATATTCTGGCAGATGTTTTTGATGTTTGAAAGCCATAGCCTGACTTGTTCGGTATTGTTGGCAAAGGAATCAACAAATGGCAGTGGTCAAAATGTATATCCTCGAAAGATTTCTCACGATATTAATCTCTTCCAGTCTATCACCACTGATCAGCAACTAGGTCTACCATTGTAGCATTGATCTTTGCACAAGCGTCTGATGTTTCTAACAACTCCTGTTATTTCTAGGCACTTGATTATCTTATCATGTGGCATGGAGTCAAATGACTTCTGCTAATCAATCCATCCTACAAATCAGATGTTTCAACCAAAAACCATGAATTAATCTTCACCTATTACCGACCAATTCTTGCTTTTCCTTGCCTTCCACACCCCAATTTCTGCTGTTATTACAAGTTTGTTTTCATTTCAGCTTCTTTTGTATTCTGATCTATCTCCTTTAACCAAACTGCATTCTTGTTTCACTGGTAATGGAAACCTTGCAAAAGATAATCATATGCCAGGATATATCTATATTCATGAAGATCAGAATCATGTAGCCAATGGTTTTCCCTGTGACGCGCTACGGAAGTATAAGTTGACTTTTGAAGGAAAAGGATAGAAAAAGTATTGATATTTTTGAATTTTAGTGTTCGAGAAGACTCTTGAGAATACCATGGACAGCACAGAAAGAAAATGAATAAATCAACCCGCAGTTCTCACTTGAGGTACAAATGACCAGGTTCAATTTATACTACTTCAGACACATTATATGAAGATCTAGCTGTGGCGAAAATTCTAATGATGGAAAAGGTGGAATGAAAAAGATAATGACCAAACACAAATTGAATAGATAGTGACAATGAATATGCCATCAGAAGAGCTAAAGGATCAGGTTAGGGATATTTCATCATGGAAAAAATAGATATATGTGGTCAGTAGGGTTGAAACCAACTTGATGGCACCTTATCTATCTATCTATCATCTATCTATCTACATACATACATACATACATACATACATACATACATACATACATACATATAATTAGTAATACAAAACGTCACCAAACAACTTTTACAAACCAAAGCTATTGATAGAAATTTTGCAATCATTTTTGAGGTTTTTTGACACTGATCATGTAAAAGGAGATAGTGAATCTCATGATCATAAAAAAGGAACATTTTCTTGCAATAAAAGATCTGTTCACCATCAAATGCATACTGGGAGTTTTAACAGCACATGTGATACATATTCAACCTCTAAGTATGCTTTTTATAAGGAAAATGATATCTCTGCTCACCATCACACTAATAGGTACCAATCAGGCTAGGGAGAAAAGTGTGCAATATAGATCTATTTCAAGCTATTTAGCTCTCATCAGCTAGCCAAACCCTTACTGGGAATCGAACCTGGGTTGTATTACATATCAGGCAGTTGTGTTAGCCACTAAGCCTCAGGCTCTCCTCCTTTATCAGCTAAGCCAGGGAAATAGGTATGTATTGTTTCACAACCCCTGGATGCCCAAATATGGGAGGGAGCATACTGCTTCCCTTTTCTGTCTATCGGCTCACCCTAGGAACCATCCAGGCAGAAAGCCATTTTTTTATTTATTTATCAGCACAAATGCAACACAAATGTAACAAAGGCAACATTAAAAATGAATGAATGAATGAATAAATGAATATATATATATATATATATATATATATATATATATATATATATATATATATATATATATATTCATATTTGTGAAGGCATTGAATAAATGTTATTAAAGTCATCAGGATGTACTTTTGGCCACATATTGTGCTTCAAAATACAAACATTGGTCAAAATGCTACTGTTTATTTGCACACATTGAAGAAATATACAAAATCCATCTTCCACTGAAGTGTCTATGCTGAAAGCTTGTATATCTTAACAGGCCCTGATTATAATTCTAAGAGGCTGCAAACATGCAAAGCCTACACCGCAGTCATCCCACATGCATGATTACCCAGAAAACTGAGAAACATATATTAATAGTCCTTTACTTTGGCCACAAAGGCATCTCGCTTCAGGCACAGTCACACATGCTACTCATGAGATCACTTACAAGCTTTGGCCAGAGCAGTGAGTTAGGTCAAAAACCCTGTTAATGACAATAAGAATAAGAGAAGATGGATGGAGAAAAGGAAGTGTTCAGGCTCCACTGGCCCTATTGGCAATGGATATGAGCTGAAGTTTTCACTCATTGTTAGTAATTCCCATTCCAAAATAGGAATTGGTAGGAGCATGACATTTCACGTACCTTTTAGGTACTAATCTCTTTCTATTAATTATTCTAGCATCACAGTTTGATAAATAATAAACAATAATATTATTAGCCAGGGACTTTTATTTCCTCATGAAAACCTCCTTTCAAAGTGCATACATGAGCAAAAATGTTGACATCCTCTATAATTTCCTGATAATTCCACCAGCAATAATAGTTTCAAAATAGTGATTCTTCTACCTTAAGGAACAATTCGTGTTCATATTAAAATAACAGAATTGTGTGGTAATAAATCACGTTAGTTATTTATCATACAATAAATGACATTGATAAAGCTGCCCTCTCATAACCTTGTTAATTAAAGAGCATGCAATTCATAATGATAATAAACAGTAAACTGTTATTATTCGCATGCAGATCAGAAGGGCCACAGCTATTTTACAGAAACCTAAACCTTTTTGCTTCTCCACACCATTATTTCCAAGCCTCTTCTGTCTCGTCAAGGTAGCCTTCAGAGGCTTACAATAATTCTCTTTATAACACACCATACTCACAGGAAATCAGTGTTTGTGTGTGTGTATGTGTGTGTGTGCCAGAGGTGGGTTCCTACCAGTTCGCACCAGTTCGGTAGAACCGGTTCGTCAAATCTACTGAACCAGTTAGAAGAGGTTCCACCAGAAAGCAGGCCACACCTACAGAAGAGGTTCCAAAAAATTTTGAAACCCACCAATTTTTGACACACACACAGACACACACACACACACACACACACACACAGAAGGAAGAAAGAAATAAAGAAAAAAGAAAGAAAAAAAGAAAAAAGAAAGAAAAAGTGAGAGAGAGAAAAGAAAAAAAGGAAAAGGGGACAGAGAGACAAAAGGAAGGAGAGAGAGAGAGAGAGACAGACAGACAGACAGAGACAGAAAGAAAGAAAACACATGGCCGGCAAGCCACTCCCACAAAGGAGGCCACACCCACAGAGTAGGTTCAAAAAAAATTTGAAACCCACCACTGGTGTGTGTGCACGCACAGTCACACACACACACACGTGTAGGATAAAACCCCAAGTTTCTTTCTCCCCAAAGAAGTAAAAGTTACCTTTTTTTCAAACTTGTCTACTGCAGTTATATGCATTCAGGTAAGTTCTCAGTTATCAATGGGAATTAGGGCTGGAATTTCCATTACTAAGCTGTGTAGTCATAAGGTATGACATCACGTGACTGTACTGCTTAGGGATTACAATCTTAACATTGTCCATTGCCACTGTTAAGGAAGTCATTAAGCCAGTCATTAACCAAGAACCTCTTCCTAACTTCCTGCTAGCTTCCTCTAAGCAAAATAAATAAGGAAACCACAATTCCTAGGCAGCTCACAAGAAGCCTGCTAGATTGTCCACGTGGCAGCACCCATCCAGCAGTAGCACAGCTGGGCTGGGGAAGACGACTGCTGGGGCGGGAGGGTGCGCAAGCAACTTCTGTGGCACCATGCAAGCAGAGTTGGATCAAGGGTGGCTGCTGCCAGGGTAGGAGCATGTGCCCTGTGCCCCAAATGACCTGCATCTTCTTCTTCCTCCCACTTGACGGGACACACCCAGGTTGGTCTTTTCCAATACCTTCATGGTATTGGACCTGGGTACTTGAGAGACCGCCTGCTGCCAATTACCTCCCAAAGACCCATTAGATCACACAGGGTCGGCCTCCTCCGGGTTCTGTCTACCAGCCAATGCCACCTGGCTACTACCCGGGGGAGGGCCTTCTCTGTGGCAGCTCTGGCCCTCTGGAACGAACTCCCCGCAGAGATTCGGACCCTTCACTCTCTCCAGGCCTTCCGAAAAGCCGTCAAAACCTGGCTGTGTCGGCAGGCCTGGGGTTGATGAGTTCCCCTCCCCTCTCGACCTGTGTGGTTGTGTGATTCTTGGCTACTTTAACTACTTGTATTGTGTTCTATGTTTCCCTTTCCCCCTTTGAGTTGTTCGCCTTCCTGAGTCCCTCCCGGAGAAGGGCGGCATACAAATAAAATAAATCTAAATCTAAAGGAGACAGAATGGCACACAATGACAAATGTAGTGAAGCTCAAGGTGGCAGGGGCAGCAGCCAAAAGGCAGAGATAGGGAGAAATAGGTGGGGGAACTGACGTGCACCCTGCAATCATAAATGTGGATAGGTTGCCCAATGCCCGAATTTTGATCTTCTGACAGCCAGGGCTGTAAGTTCAAGAAGTGAATGCAAGTACCGTTCATTCAGCACTGGCATAACCTCAAAGAGTCACTGAACAAGTGGTTTTTAAGCAAGGACTACCTATAGTGTTTTCATAAATAATTTATCTATTCCCAATCTCCCTTCTTCCCACCTTCTAACCTTTAACCCTGGTATGTGTCTCCTGGCCTTCCGAAAAGCCGTTAAAACCTGGCTGTGTCGGCAGGCCTGGGGTTCATGAGCTCCCTTCCCCTCTCGACAGGTGTGGTTGTTGGTTATTTTAAATGTCTGTTTCGTATTTGTATGTTCCCTTTCCCGTTTGAGTTGTTCGCCGCCCTGAGTCCCTATAGGGAATAGGGCGGCATATAAATAAAATAAAACTTCAAACTTCAAACTATGGACTCAGTATCATTTCCCCACCTCCATTTCCTATGGAGCCGAGGTGACGTAGTGGTTAAATGCAACACTGCAGGCTACTTCAGCTGACTGCAGTTCTGCAGTTCGGCTGTTCAAATCTCACCGGCTCAGGGTTGACTCAGCCTTCCATCCTTCTGAGGTGGGTGAAATGAGGACCCGGATTGTTGTTGGGGGCAATATGCTGACTCTGTAAAACCGCTTAGAGAGGGCTGAAAGCCCTATGAAGCGCTATATAAGTCTAACTGCTATTGCTATTGCTAGTAAACCTCCATCCTCTGTACACTGAATAGGACCAGTAATTTTACTTTAGTACAACAAAGATAAACTTCTGCTATGAAGTTTGATTTCCACTAGCAGAATATTTTAACATTTATGTAAAACAGGATTAACACCTTATTAATTCATCAAACTAATATCCTGCCACAACCGCAGGACTCTCGGTGGTTCCTTAAATAAGACTATACAATAATAAAATAAAAGCATAAAAGAATTAAAATGGTGCCAGACCCAGGGGAAAAAAAATTCCAGGAAAGCTCTTCAGCTTTTTCCAAAAAGCAGACAAATTGCAGTGCAAACAAAAATGGGAAGGAGAATTTGAATGACAACCTGGATCAACCCAGCAGCAATTTAAAAGATGTATGGGAAAACACTGTAGCAGCAGTCCTAAGCCTTATAGCACGAGGGTTATAATAATCTAAAGTCTAATCACTCTGGCCATTCCTTATCTGCTGCAACTTAATGCAAATGTTTCCTATTAAAACTGTTTGTAGTTAATGGTCATAAATACATCAGTAAATTACTGTCTCTTGTTTTCATTAGTGAAATTGTTAAATTTTCTGTTAAAATTATTGCTTTCATTCAATGATTAATTTTACAACAAAAGCAGCAGCTCTTTTAATTATAGAAGCACTAAAAATTACGAAGATGTCAAATCTTACAAGTTCTAAGTATAAACACTGAAGATTACACAATTAAAACTTTGGTTTTTCTTTGCCAATATTACAATAAAAATTGAAGCTAGGTTTTTAATGAATTCAGTAACATTAGTTAGATCAGCTGTAATCTTATTACAAACTAGTAAGGCGTTATTAACTGCATTAACAATAAACATGAAACAAGCTAAATACTAGTTTATCTTCCTGAAACGTATGAACTTTAAACAGCAACATTAACAAGTGAAGTCAATACTTGGCTTGTAAGTAAAATGCTAACAAGCTTTTCCATAGACTTCATGACTAATGAAAATCACAGCAGCCCATTAACAGTATAAACAAGTTAGTTTATTTTCTCTATAAAAATGTTGTAAATACCCAAATACCAGCCTCTAAGAAGCACACACCCAATATTATCAATTGGCTTTACCTAAATAAAGAAGTGTAAAAAAGAATAAACTATAGGAAAAGGCATCAAGAAGAGAGACGAAAAGAATAGGGGTTCGAATTAGAAAGAAATTTCTTTAAAATAGCTTTTAAAAAAATAGCAGTGGATATAAATTACTCACAATCTTGTGATGATCTGTGCCGGAAGGTAAACCTTAGATGACTGCGGTTTACATCTTCAATGGGGATTGCAACCTTCACAAAACAAAAGATAAAGTTATGGATATCCAATATTTTATTGAGATATAATATTTTACATGTTTTTATTTTTTAATTGTTAATCACCCAGAGTTGCTCTGAGAGTGAGATGGGCAGTATTTAAAATTGATCAATCAATAAATAAAAATTGACAGCTATTATATGTTTCTGTGTTTGTACACACAGACACAAATATACAAATTACACAAACACACACACACACACAAACACACTAGCCTAAAACCTGTTGTCTAATCCAGAAAAGTAACAGTCAATTCAACACTTACAGTGTTTAATAGTATTTAAGCTAATTGCTTAAAAGAACCGGCAAATAAATATTGTCACAGGAACTTCCCCTTCCTGATTAATTGTACCCTCCTTCTCCTTTCTCCAGATCTGAATTTATAAAGGTGATATGACAACAGCAAAACCATATTTTCAAGCGTGTGTTGTTTTAAACAACATTTACTGAAGTATTTGAAATCATGAGATCACTTCTTTAATATGAAAACTTATTTCTCCAGAGATTCAACAGTTAAGTACTTGAAAAAGAATCAGTACTTTTTCAGAAAGCAGAATAGTACAGAATAAAGCACTAAATATTTTCTCTTTTTGTTCTGTAACCCAGGCTGACTTTTCAGTTAGGCTGGAATTAAGCTGCCAAGAACTCCTCAGATGAGTAATTCAGTGTGTTAGTATGTCATTCAGTAGACCTTTACTGAACTAATGTGAGAGTTTGCACACTGAAAGGAATTACAATGATCAAAAAGCAGGAACCCCTGCTTCAGAAAAAAGGCAGGTTTCTAGCCCCCATGCATTGAAAGAGTTTTGTCACCTAAATTATGTCTATGTGTATGCAACATTAAGTACATTTCTTCTAATAATACTCTTAATCAGAGCATTTCTATTCTTGTTCCTTATTTATCAGTAACTATTCCTAGTCCAGACTTCGAGAAGAGAAGATTGAACAGTCTGCCATGAACTGAATCCCCTGGGCATCTTTTTATATAGCGTATGGTAAAAATATTTTTTGCTCAACCTTCCTTTGTTACTGGAGCACCAATAATAATTTCTCATACCTAAGATTACAATTCAGAAATATGAAATAAATCTCCTTCTCTATTTGACCAGTAGCAGAGAAAAGTGAAATTGTACTATGGAGAGCAAAAATTTAGAACAACTAAAAGGCGGCCAGATTTTGGTGTTCGGTGTTTTTTTCCAGACAGTAGAATATTGTTTATCTTCTTTACAAAGAAAAAGGTTACCGCATCATGTTTATTCTGTTAAAGGGTGCTTTCATTTATGATCCAGGGGTTTAATCTTATTGTTATCAAGAAACATCAGATCTCCCAACTATAGTTTTACTATTATTGTTCAGCCTGTTAAATGTTCTGTCAACCTTTAATTCTCTTGGACACTTCCTACTTCGTATCACATTAATCTCCCAAAAATTTCACTACAGAGAACTGCTGCTGCCATGTAATTCTTAATATTTTAACAATTATGAATATTTATGTTACCTAACAGAAATTCTCTATTACCAGTGATTGGTGAACCTTTTTTGGCTCGCTTCCATAAGCGGGGGAAGCGCAGGGGTGTCGTCCGCGGGCGTGTCACACCCATAATACAATACACGACATTCTCGAACTTCCGGTTTACCCGTAGGGCCGGGTTTTTGCACTCCGGAGGCGTCAGGGAAGCTCCTGAAATCTCCGGGGTGCCTCTGGGGGGGCGGGGGGGCTGTTTTCTCCCTCTCCAGGCTCCTATAAAGCCTCTGAAACCTGGGGAGGGTGAAAAAATGGCTTCAAAAAAGGCTAAAATCAGCTAGCCAGCATGCTCATGCGTGCTGGCCAACTGACAGGGCAACGCTTCGCGTGCCCTGACAAATACTCCGTGTGCCACTTATGGCACGCTTGTCATAGGTTCGCTATCCTGGCTCTATAGTATCCATTAAAAGTCTTATTGAAAGGTAAATCAATATAAAAGCATTATATTGTTTTTAGCAGGGCATTTTATGAACCTTGCATAGGAAATGGCAACTACTGTACAAGGTGTAGCAGTACTAATAGTATGTACAAAATACCTTCACTGTAGATCGTCAAAGTAATTCGTCAAAGTATATATATGTATATGTATATGTGTATGTGTGTGTGTGTGTCTGTGTGTGTGTGTATGTATGTGTGTATGTGTGTGTGTGTATGTATGTATGTATGTATGTGTGTGTGTATATATATATATATATATATATATATATATATATATATATATATATATATATATATATATATATATAGCAATTTGTGCTGATAAATAAATAAAGGGAGACTAGTATAGATCTATTTCAAGCTATTTAGCTCTCATCAGCTAGTCATACCCTTACTGGGATTCGAACCTGTGCTGTATTACATATTAAGCAGTTGTGTTAACCACTAAGCCACAAGGTTCTCCTCCTTTATCAGCTGAGCCAGGGAAATAGGTATGTATTTAGTGTTACAACCCCTGGTATGCCCAAATATGGGAGGAAGCAGACTGCTTCCATTCTCTGTCTATCGGCTCGTCACAAGAGTCCATCACGACAGAAACCCAATATTTTTACTGTTGCCTTTGTTACATTTGTGTTGCATTTGTGCTGATAATAGATCTATACTAGATCTATACTAGTCCTCAATTTGGCAAAATAAAAATGTCTTTATTATGATGCAGAAAATACCACAACAGCCTTCCCTCTAAAGAGAAAGTACTGCATAGCTGGGACCTGCCTATCAGAAAAAGCTTTTTTCTGAAAGCTACTCATCATCTCTCATTCAGCAGGAATATCTAGAGAAGCACTTCAAGTGCAAATCCTATCATCCCAATAGTAGATATGGCAGGTGATGGCTCTTTCAGACAGGCTAGCCTTAAGCACTGTTCTCTCCAAATTGCATCTAGAACTGACTCACACTAGAAAACATAGAAAAAAACCCTGACATAATATGCTCATATCAACCATTTTGTCAGTTGCCTAATCACCCTATTCTGATCTTTCTGAAGTTTCTGAACCAATTTCTTGTTCCCTGCAATAGTCCAAAGAAGAAGATACCAGATATAAGTGACTACTGCAAAGTACAAATCTCCCGGACTTCGTTGAAAACACGTGTATTCCAAGCTATTCAACAAACCATTTTAGGAAAAGAGCAACCTGTTGTGAAGTGAAACAATCACAACGTAAGGAGGTAAATATAGACATATTTGGATTTAATCTCATTTATATTAATCCACATGTATTCCACTACCCAAAAAAAAAAGGCAGTGCTTGAGGTAACTGACTGCCTCGCTACCTTAGATAAGAAGGAAGGTTAAAAGAAAGGAAAAGATGGAAATTTTGTGAATTTTGGCGATACCTCATCCCAAATTCACTGATAAACTTTCCAGTGGCTTCCTCTAGATTTAAAAATCAGAGGTATTTCATATTTAAAATCCCATGCCATAATTACCACAGAACAAGACAATAAGATAACCATTGTTGTTATTTTTTCCTTGTGGGCACTCTGTTCTCTGTTCACTCAATTATGTTGCCTGCTCTCAAAAGTGTGCACCTACACAAGGTGTATATAGATATGCTATGTGTGTGTGTGTGTGTGTGTGTGTGTGTGTGTATGTATGTATGTATGTGTGTGTGTGTATATATATCCCACCACTGTTCATAAAGTTTGTGGATCTCAGCCCACTCTATCAGATGCATGGAATATAGCAATAGCAATAGCAATAGCAGTTATATACCGCATCATAGGGCTTTCAGCCTATCAGCATATCGCCCCCAACAATCCGGGTCCTCATTTCACCCACCTCGGAAGGATGGAAGGCTGAGTCAACCTTGAGCCGGTGAGATTAGAACCGCTGAACTGCAGATAACAGTCAGCTGAAGTGGCCTGCAGTACTGGCACCCTAACTACTGCGCCACCTCGGCTCCTTATAACTACAAGCATTTGCTGTTCTTGACCTTTGTGGTGGAGAAGAGGTCTAAGAGACTCAAGATGATTGTATCTTCTCTCAGAGCAAATGATCACACTAGAAAGCAGAGCAATTTCACTTTCAAAGTCAGACGTGCAAACTGGGCTGAATAGTTCAAAACAATCAGTTGTATCCAAATATTTTTGGACATCAAAGCAACAAAAGCAGCAACAGTTGTTTTTTGTCCTTAGATTCAGATTAGGTTTCTCTGTATTAAATATAGCAAACTAAAAATGTCAACAGTCAAAAGATGAAAATATTTGGCCAAGCCTGACCAAGCATCTTTTCAACATACTTTGATTTCAGCAACTGGAACTCATCCAACATAATTGAATCAGACAATGCTCGGCACATCGACACTGCATGTATTGAACTAATTCTGAAAGCTAAGTTGTGACGGATGTGATCAGAGTGTCTTGCATACCAATCACAGTGACATTCCAAAAATGACAACTATCTCTCTTTCTGGGTCAGGCTGCAATAGGTCACTGATTATTGAAAAATGATCCGCTAAATAATACCACAAGACTACACAGGTCATCCTTGACTTATGACCACAAATGAGCCCAAAATTAATGTTGCTAAGTGAGACATTTGTTAAATGAGTTTTGCCCCATTTTACAACTTTCCTTCCACAGTTAAGTGAATTCCTGAAGTTGTTAAGTTAGTAAACCGTTGTTAAGTGAATCTAGCTTCCTCATTGATTCTGCTTGTCAGAAGGTCGCAGAAGGGGGTCACATGACCCTAGGACAATGCAACCGTCAGTTGCCAAGTGCCTGAATTTTGATCACATGACCATAGGCATGCTGCAACCGTTGTAAGTGCGAAAACTAGTCATAAGTCAGTTATTTTCAGTGCTGTTATAGCAATAGCAATAGCAGTTAGACTTATATACCGCTTCATAGGGCTTTCAGCCTTCTCTAAGCGGTTTACAGAGTCGGTATATCGCCCCCACAGTCTGGGTCCTCATTTTACCCACCTCGGAAGGATGGAAGGCTGAGTCAACCTTGAGCCGGTGAGATTTGAACCGCCGAGCTTATAACTTTAAAAGGCCACAAAATGGACTGTTGTTAGTCAAGGACTATCTGTAATGTATGTGGAAATTTTGTGGCTAAAATATAGGTAGTTTTTGACTTACAACAGTTCATAGTGACAGTTCAAAGTTACAATAGCACTGAAAAAGGTGACTTTATGACCATTTTTCACACTTACGACCATTGCAGCATCCCCATGGTCATATGATCAGAATTCAGAGTAAAGATATCCAAGTTGCCTTGAGTGGAAGATAAAAAGAGAAAGAGACAAAGAGAATGTAATGAGTAAAGGACTTCATCTGTACTAGACCTTAGCAACACAGAAAGATTATTCTGGCATGGATACCAAGAGGTTCTCTATCTCTCTTATCCATTTCTTCTAAAAAATAAAGTTTAATGCCAAGCATACCTTTATAGTTTCAAACCAGCGGGGTTGCTTTACTTGGTAATATATAACAGATTTGTATTCTGAAAGAGCTTCATCTCCGGCCCCAGGAAAAATCACATTCTTAAAACAAGGAAACAAAGCAGATATCAATGTTACAGTTGCAGGTATAAGCAAATGCTATCACTATATTTAAGAGACAATAAGAATAAAAAAATAACTTTTAAATTCAAATATAATATCAGAGAAATAATATTTTTGTAATACAGGCAAGTGAAATCTTATAAATGTGTTAGCAACAATATGAATATTTGAGGGGTCCTTTGGACTCTCTGTCCTTGCTTGTTTTCTTGCAGACGTTTCATTACCCTAACTAGGTAACATCATCAGTGCTAGTGAGGAGTGCTGTTTGCTGTCAGTTTATATTCTTCTGGTGCCTTGCCAGTCTATGTGGGTGGGGACAGTCTTAGGGATTCTTTGATTGGGCTGTTTGCTGTTGGCTTCTTTGGCAGTTTCTTGATTGGGGTATTGCTTACTTGATTGTTGGTCTGATGTTAAGGTTGGTGTTAATCTATGGTGATCTGGGTGCTGATTGCTGGTGGGAATTGAATTGAATTTATTATATTTCTATGCCGCCCTTTTCCCCGAAGGGGACTCAGGGCGGCTCACAACCCAAGTCAAAGGGGGGGGGGTACAAATAAGGGGGGGGAGAAAAAAACACGAACAAAACAATACCACAATTTAAAAACACACAACGACTATACCATTCGAGGGGGGACAAAAGTTCATTAGCCCCAGGCCTGTCGGAACAGCCAGGTTTTAAGGGCTTTGCGGAAGGCCTGGAGGGTGGTGAGGGTTCGAATCTCCACGGGGAGCTCGTTCCAGAGGGCCGGAGTAGCCACAGAGAAGGCCCTCCTCCGGGTGGTAGCCAATCGGCATTGGCCAGTAGATGGGATTCGGAGGAGGCCTACTCTGTGGGATCTAATTGGTCTATTGGAGGTAATTGGCAGCAGGCGGTCTCTCAAGTACCCAGGTCCAATACCATGAAGGGCTGGAATCTTCCTGTTCTCTTTTGGGCTGGTTGATGGTCTCTTTTGCATAGTCTATAGATGTTGTAATATCTACGTGTGGGTGATTTGTCCGAGTGACGCATAGATTACAATTCAGTTAACAATGGCAGTGATTTGCTTAACTACCATGTCAAAAAGAGAATTGTCAAGGCATGACTCACTTAACCATCTCTTTACTTAGCAATGGAAATTCTGATGTCAGTTGTGGTTGTAAGTCGAGGACTACATGTAACGCTTTCTTACACATTCAAATGCTTTCAGTGGAACTAATACTCAGATTTTTTTGACCCAGTCAAATGTCATAAATACAGTGGCAATGATTTGATTGTGGGCATATACTGAAAAATACACCAAGAATTCAAGAATAGTATTCATCTTTAACTATTATATAATTAATTAATAAGGGGAAAAAAATGAAGGAAGTTTGTTTTCTAATCCTGGAGCACTTGGAGAAAATCAAATAGATTTGTGAAGCATCTTTCCAGTCATCTATAGTTATCTTTAAAGATGACAAAGAATGGAGAATACCACTGATGATGAATGAATTATAATTACACCTAGTAGGAAACCAAATAATGTAATGTAATTTCAGATGACTCTTAGTTTCTGGATTCAAGTTGTAAAATTATTATTCTTGAAATATATGGCAGCATGGGGAAAGTGTGGCATTAAATTAAATAAATGTTCAGGAGAGAAAAGGGGGGGGGGGAGTGGTTCATGCTTTAAAAATATTTAACCATCACTTAATAAGTATCTGAATAATGAATCACATCATTTTGAACCAACCCAAAATCAGATATCAACTTTCCACAAAATACCTCTAATTTTTTCCCATCTTCATCATAAACAGATACTGTAACTTCTACATTCTTTGCTGTAGTTTTACTGCCCTTGTCAAAATCTCCTTGAACTAACGTTACATAAATGTCATTTCGGACATCACCTAGAAACAAAAGAGAAGAACAATTCACTGATTTAATATATTACAATTATCCAGTATCCTACAAAAACAGAAAGCAAACTTTAAGAATTATGGTGGCTTATGATTTGTTTATCTGTTTTTCTTACACTTTCCTCTACACTATAATACCGTATTTTTCGGAGTATAAAACGCACCTTTTTTCCTCAAAAAAGAGGCTGAAAATCTGGGTGAGTCTTATGCACGGAATACACATTTTTTTGCCTCCCAAAACCCCGCCCCATTCACCAAAATGGCCGTGCATAGCCTTTAGGAGGCTTCCAGAGTGCTCCCCCAGGAGCCGTTTTTTGCTCAATTTTGTCCCTCCCCCCAGCCCCCAGGAGCACTCTATAAGCCTCCTAAAAGCTATGCATGCCTCTTTTTTTGACAAAAAATGGGCCCATTTTCACGAAAATTGCAGAGTGCAAAAACTTTTTTTTTAATTTGCCTCTTCAAAATCCTTGTGCGTCTTTTACTCTGGTGCATCTGATACTCCAAAAAAATTATGGTAATTTCAATACAACATTTACAGAAAATGCATGCTAGAATAGCAGCAGTTATTTAACTTTCTCTGAGTCTGTGTTTTAGTGTGTTGAATGTACATAAATTTTCAAGACTAACCTCTAACCTAAAATAACACTTCAAGAATAACTCATAATTTACATTTTAGATATAACAAGAATAGCAAGAGCACTTAGACTTATATACCGCTTCATAGTGCTTTACAGCCCTGTCTAAGCAGTTTACAGACTCAGCATATTGCCCTGAACAATTTAGATCTTCATTTTACCAACCTAGGAAGGATGGAAGGGTCAATCAACCTTGAGCCAGTCCGAATCGAACTGCTGGCAGACAGAACTTAACTAGATCTTCTTTATGCTAAACAATCCAAATGAAATATGTTCAGACATCATATTTTTGACAACAAGCAACTTTTAATTCCTCCAAATACTATTTAATAGAACTTCGTGACTTAGCCTATACCTATATTGTACCAACGTCTTTAATTTTATAACTGTATAGTCTTACCAGGCATAATAATTTCTGGAAAGCCCATTTTCCGTGCCACAGCTGTGGTTCTATCAACTAAGTGAGGAAATTCTTTCCGTATCTGATGTATGTCTCCTGGAAGAAGCTTCAATGTCACCCACAGACCTGTAGAATTTAGTAAAAAATACTATTTTGTAAAGTGGGGGTTTCACATAAAGTCTAACACGTTAGGTTTTTAAAAATGTAAGACTAAAAACAGAATTCAGAGAAAGAAGAAACTACGGATACTTCTCAACTTATAATCACAACAAAGCACAAAATTTCCATTGCTAAGCAAGATAGTTGTTACGTGACTTCGGTCCCATTTTATGACCTTTCTGCACACAGTTGTTGAGCAAATCACTGCAGACGTTAAGTAAATGTGGCTTCCCCATTGACTGGGCTTGTCAGAAGCTGGCTCAAGCGGTTAAAAATAGTGATCGCATGACTCTAAGATAGTGAAAGTTCCCAGTTGCCAAGCTCTTGAATTTATTACATTACTGTTGTGGCCCGGCAGGAGCCGTTGGAGCTGCCACCAGACTCCGACAGCGAGTGGTCTTATCAGTCGGTCCTGGAGGATGTGGAGGACCCTGGACAGGGTTCTGACTCCGAGCAGGGCGAGGAGAGACTGGTTGGCCACCAGGTGGTGCCTGAGCCTTGGATCAGTGGGGAGGAGACAAGGGAGTGTGATCCAGAAACCACCTGTGAGTTGTTCCGGGATGCACGCCTTCAAAGGGCTACTCGGCGTCAAGAACAACTACGTAATTACAGGAGGTAATTACGCTCAGCTGATGCTCGTTAAGATCCTCTCCAGATTATAAAAGAGACTGCTTGTGCCACGCCCTTCTTGCAGAAGTCAACGTTAGGGACTAATGAGAAACAAACTTGGCAGGCTGGATTGCTGCCAGAGTTTGTTTGCATTGCTGCCAAGGTTTGTACGACTTGCTGCCAAAGTGCTTATCTCTTTGTTTATTTGGCTTTCAGCCAATGAGAGTCTGGACTGATTAAAAAACATTCTCATTTACGTTTGTCTCGGCTTTCGTTCCTGGATGGAGGAGGAGGGTCAGAACAGGTCACTAAATAAATGGATGTGAATCGAGGACTACCTGTGTTTATTTTAAGTAGTCAAATAATATCATTCCATATTTGACTGATATAGATATGGAATGATATTATTTGACTACTTAAATAAACACAAATAGTCCTTGATTATATATGAAGTGCCTCCTTTTGTTTGATAACTCTGTATTTTCCATCATCCATATTAATATAGAAAGAAGAAAACAATGCCACCTTTGAAAAAATGTAATTACTATGCAGAGAAAAAAATGAACCAAATTAACTGAACATAAGACTATGCAATATAAATAAACCTTACCGTAAGAATACCTGGGGCCAATGAAATGAGTAAAACTGTAGTAATTACTTAAGTATAGCTCTTTAAACATTATGTACACAAATATTTTAAATATTTATGAACAATTCATACCGAGATTCTAAACTAAAAAGCAGCATTTTTAATGTAACAGTGGTGCTAAAAATATTGATCAAATGCCCCTATTCAAACTCCCCCCCCCCTTTTATGACTCTGTAATCCCTTAATTTGGAGTAGAATCAGGGCAACTGGATGGAGCTGAATGTTTACTGGCTGGATGCCCTTCCTGACATCACGTGGAATTTGTAGCAGATATTTTTTGCTACATCTGCTGCAACATAGGATTGACCTCTCAACTTTCTGAGTGGGAGGTGTTCTTATAAGATTATTTTACCTCTTTTTTTAAAAAAAAATCCATATTAGTTTATTTTACACATTGATAAATTGCAGCAAGGATACACAGAAAGATGAACATATGCCTTTTGTTTTCTTAAAAATAATCTTTAAGACAAAAACCAAAAGAAGCCTTTTAATAAACTTTTAAATAAATTTTGCAAGAGGCATGCAGTTATTTGTAAAATATCTTGAGGGTTTCTACATCCATATCCAGTTTCTATTAAGGCAGCAAGAGAACTAAATAATAAACTGAATAACAGCAATAGCAATAGCAGTTAGACTTATATACCGCTTCATAGGGCTTTCAGCCCTCTCTAAGCGGTTTACAGAGTCAGCATATTGCCCCCAACAATCCAGGTCCTCATTTCACCCACCTCGGAAGGATGGAAGGCTGAGTCAACCTTGAGCCGGTGAGATTAGAACCGCTGAACTGCAGATAACAGTCAGCTGAAGTGGCCTGCAGTACTGCACCCTAACCACTGCGCCACCTCGGCTCTGAATGGCAATAGCAATAGCAGTTAGACTTATATACCGCTTCATAGGGCTTTCAGCCCTCTCTAAGCGGTTTACAGAGTCAGCATATCGCCCCCAACAATCCGGGTCCTCATTTTACCCACCTCGGAAGGATGGAAGGCTGAGTCAACCTTGAGCCGGTGAGATTAGAACCGCTGAACTGCAGATAACAGTCAGCTGAAGTGGCCTGCAGTGCTACACCCTAACCACTGCGCCAATGAAAAGCATGTAGCATCTTAAAAATGCAGTATGTATGCAAAGCTGAGATAGTTTCGTTATTTTTGAAACAGCCAACTAACCATCATCTCAAATTAAGGGGTTTTTTTTACAGTAAAAAAATTGAAAAGTACATTAATAAGATGATGAATGGTTAGATGTCAGTGAAAGATGCAAAAATGATAAATGTGTATTTTAAAACATGGCTCCAGAATGATCGTCATGGTTCATGAAGCAAAAGAAGAGCAAATCAGAAACAAGAAACCTTTTCCATGCTAACGAACTCAGGAGTTGTAGTACAAAAATTGATTACTTTCCTAATCATTGCTAGTGCTAACACACCCTAAGGAAAGGAAAATACCTACCTTGACCCTTATGATTAACTTCTTTAGCAGCAATCACTTTGTTTATTACAGTCTGAAGAAAATCATTCTCCCCTGCCACCCTGGGTGAAAAACGGGATGATATGTTCAACTGCTTGTGTCGAATGGTGTTATCCAATGCTAGCCTGGAAAATGCACATGACGACCAAGACCAAAAGGTAACAAAGATGGAAGGGGCAGAAAACCAGAAGTCGTAGAACAAAAACACAACAGAGAGTATCACACAGGTGACAAAGAGTGTTTGTTAGTCGGCACAAGACAAGAGAAAAAAAAAAGGAAGACACAGAAAGATAATCAATCAGGAAACTAATAAGGAGGAATGAATTTATGATTTCAGAAAAAAAACATAATCCAGATTTATCATAGAGGTGTGCAGAATAGAGGTGAAGAGCCTGAAAAAAGTTACATATATAATAACAACACCAAAATGTAAAAACATACCACCCCCATGGACCAGTGAAGCCCAGTTTCAGGGATGAAATGAATCGACTTACAATTCTAATGACAAGTAACAAAAAGCAGAAAGCTACTACAAATAAAAGTAGCTCAGTGGGGTTGGAAAACAATCAAGAAAATCCATAAAACGATTTTGCTACATGATGGAAAGGATGAAAATATTGAAGCAACAAATGAAAAGTAGTATTTAGAAAAATGTCATTCAGCACCCCACAGCAATTTGGCCCCATATTTAATGATGGCTGTTATAGATATTTTTCAGTGGAAAATTGAACACTTGGAAAGAAAAATACCAAGCAACACAATAAAGATGCAATGCAAAATAAATAAATAACAGGAAAGTCTTCATAAATTGTATATAACTCATTCCCAATAAAAGCTTTTTTTCTAAAGAATAATTTAATTAAGCATAATGTAAAAAAGAAAGCTACAAAACCTGAATGAAAAATATTTTATTTCAAAAAAATTTCCAGATCCATGAAATATCTCATTTCATTTTTAATCAGAATGCTTTTAGAAATATGTAACAATTCATAATATAACACAAAATAATACTATTGGGATCTTTTGAGAAATGTCACCAAGAAGTTAACTAAGCAAGTGAAGCCCAATTTTATTCTCTCACTGAGGCTTTCATTTTATAGCAATGATGTCCAGACTTGTGGATTGGCTGGGGAATTCTGGGAATTGAATTCCCAGAGATGGCTGGGGAATTCTGGGAGTTGAAGTCCATAAGTCTTAAATTTGCCATGATTTATACTAATTTATTCTATTTAATTTTCTTCTTTTTATTTAAACAGCATATGTTATTATAGATGCACCCAAGTAATGTTTATTATATAACTTTTTATATAAATTTATGTTTGCACATATATATAAACCAAAAACACATTCAAGTTTATTGGAACAAATGATGATCTTCTACTCAATCACTATCATTAGCCACTAATCATAGAGCGGTTTGTATTCTGGTTTTAGAAATTAGATACATAGATTTGATAAATAAATTTCATTATAGCCTGAGGATAATTGTTCTCTTACTTCTACTCTAAGATCTAAACAATTCTCATTCATGTATCATGTTTTTTCTTTAAATTTAAAATACTGTATTTTAACTCTTGTACTCAAGCTTTCATCTTAGTCCAAATATTATATGGACACATATCTTATTTCATTGAAACAAAACAAAACAGTTAGTTCTAAAATATACATATTTGAAACTATTAATATAACAATTACCCACATCTCTGATTCTTATCCAAGAATGGTACTAACAAATCAAGAGTTTGAACTGCAAAATTAAATAGAAAATGTATTCACAATACAGAGGACTTTGCCTGCAGCAGGTTGTGCCTGTAGGAAAACTGAAATTATCTTAGCTTTACAAAAAATTTTAATTCTTTGGGAAGAGACTGTTTAATCACATAGGTTAGTTAAAGTAAATCATTTTTTCTTCCAAAACAGTCCTGTCCATTTCGCTTTTTAGTCTTCCCATTTTCAAAACTGTGAGAGCTTATTGTTAACAAAGAATCATAACCCATCTATTCCTGATAGCAGTCCTGATTACTTTTCTGTATTAATTTGCACTTACGGTTGAAATGGAATGAAGTGCTGCTTATCTTCATCATCTACTTTCCCATTAATTATGTCAGTTATATCCATCACTGAATTCAAAGAGAAACAAGCGTCATTAAGGATTAAGTTATAAGGGAAAAAGAGGGGGCAAACAGTGATGATAGCAGACTGCTTAGAATTGTTTTCTATCAAGAAGTGTTATTCAGTTGAAAGACAAACTTGCTTGACTCGTATCAGTAAAACAAGGTGGAATATTCTGGAAGTAATAGTGGGCATTTATTGACATTAACCAATGACTATATCTATATCAACATCTACATCCATATCTATAATTACCCAAATTGATATAAAATTATTTTTAAAACTTAAAGCATTAAAATTGATAGCAATCAACCAAAGCCCTCAAACAAAAGAACCATCTGTTGTGCCAGAATAAACCCCATTATCATGATACACTACTTTTGAAACAGAGGATTTGGCCCAGTGGTGGGTTTCAAAAATTTTTGGAGCCTCTTCTGTAGGTGTGGCCTGCTTTCCGGGTCCACTGGTGGAACCTCTTCTAACCGGTTCGGTAGATTTGACGAACCGGTTCTACCGAATAGGTGCGAACTGGTAGGAATAGCAATAGCAATAGCAGTTAGACTTATATACCGCTTCATAGGGCTTTCAGCCCTCTCTAAGCGGTTTACAGAGTCAGCATATCGCCCCCACAGTCTGGGTCCTCATTTCACCCACCTCGGAAGGATGGAAGGCTGAGTCAACCCTGAGCCGGTGAGATTTGAACCGCTGAACTGCAGATAACAGTCAGCTGAAGTGGCTGCAGTACAGCACTCTAACCACTGCGCCACCTCGGCTCTGAACCCACCTCTGATTTGGCCGCAGTATTCTGTCCAATGGCAAATGCCACAGTTTTGTTCCCTTATGTCTACCTCAAAGCTTTCTTTCTGGGAGGAAGGGCAGAAGTTCCTCATTGTAGTCATTTTTTTCCTGGTCCCAATGAATTGAGCTAACTGGTATCCCCATTATCACTTACTGTAGATTCCTGCTGAATAGCAAGCCAATTCACACTGCACTGGTCACTCTTGCACCAGCCTTAGTACCCCTGTGCAGCACTTCTCACGTATACCATCACACCTTCCTGACCCATGTAGCACCTCTTGCAAAATCCCTCTTAAAATCCACACAGCAATTCTCACACACATCCTCCCTCCCTCCCCCATCCTTGCAACCCTTTACTACCTGCAGGTCTGGAACTTGCAACTTCTTGCCAACTTCTCCACTGACATTGGTTAGGTAAGTTTAAGTTTAAGTTTTATTTTATTTATATGCCGCCCTATTCCCTGAAAGGGACTCAGGGCGGCGAACAACTTAAACGGGAAGGGGAAACATACAAGTACAAAACAAACATATTAAAATGACCAACAACCACACCTGTCGAGAGGGGAGGGGAGCTCATCAACCCCAGGCCTGCCGACACAGCCAGGTTTTAACGGCTTTTCGGAAAGCAGGGAGAGAGGTGAGGGTCCGAATCTCCGCGGGGAGTTCGTTCCAAAGGGCCGGAGCTGCAACAGAGAAGTCCCTCCCCCGGGTCGTAGCCAGGTAGGAGAGCTAAGTGGAAGTTTCCTTGCCTAATGACTATGGGATTCAGTTAATCATGGCAACGGGAACTGCAGGGATTGCCATTGCTAAGCGAGGCGGTCATGCTTTACAACCATGTCCCAATTGCTAACATAAGTCGAGGTCTTCGTGCATGCAAAAAATATGTTACAAAAAGATTGGACAAAACTATAGTAGGTCAAATCGCTTCAATCCCCAGCAGCTGCTACTATTGGCAAAACATTTTGACGGTGTACTGTATATAAGAATGGATTACCTGCTACACCAAAAGGTCGCCGTAGCCCAGAAGTTAGTTTCCTTGTGTTGTTCTCTCTTTGTTCCATTCTGCCAACTCGTACAATCTGACATACAAAACTAATCTTCTCTCTCTTCCGGTCTTTACTGCTGCCAAGGTCCTAGAAATGTGAATTTTTTTTTTCTTACAAACTTCTCTCACACAGCTATTTTATAATTCATACTGAAGTTTTACTATTTAGTCTGTCATTTCTTCATTTTTACAATCCTTTTTACGCAGCTAAATGTTCATACGGATAGTTAAGGGATATAATTTCCTTGGACCTCTTAAAAGCTGTTATATAGAATCTTGAATACTTTTGCTGGATTAAACTGCTGTTTTCCCTCTAACTGTGAAATGGATTCAAATTTGTTTATTTTGGAGAGAGAACAGATAAATGTTATTTTAATAACACCATAGGGAAATCCATGTAGATTTTAAATGCATTAACAAAGAGTAAACAAAACTTATGAAGCACATCTGCTTAAGACAGTCTTCTCCAAATACATTTTCAGTCCTGAAAAAGCAAGAACTTCACCCCGGGCCAATGATCGTACATATGCAGAGAAATCGGAAAGAACACTTGCAGGAATAGAAAGAAGCCTTCTTCTACCTTCAAACCATTTGTCTACCTCTTTACCGTTAATGACCGTGGGCTTACCTGAACGGTCGTTTTCTGGGCGCTGCGGGAGAGTCCAAGCATGGGTTAAATTCAGTCTATTCGCCCAAGGACTGAGTTAATTCTTTTGGACACGCCTCCCTTCCTCATTGAGGGCCAGTTCAAAAACAAAGGCGATGGTCCATGTGTGGACCATCCTGTGTACAATGTCTCTTCTAGTCTTGCCGATAGCCGCTTGCTTCTCACAGCCGCTTCAATCCGGTAGAAAAAGGAGAAAACCCGAGGGCGGGGTTGGACTCTCCCGCAGCGCCCAGAGAACGACCGTTCAGGTAAGCCAACGGTCATTCTCCTGTGCGCTGCTTGGAGAGTCCAAGCATGGGGCATACCCAAGCTATGCAGTCCCAGGGAGGGAAACAGGAACATTCAAGGAGTTTCCTTTCTTCTCAGGCTTCTTGTTGGTAGATGGGAGTACTTTTCTTTTGTCCTTGGTTTCAATTAAAAACTTCTCCAAGGACTCCCCAAATAATTGGCCGCCCTTAAATGGGGCGGAGGCCAATTTCCATTTTGCCTTCATGTCCGCCTGCCAATGACAAAGCCACAGCAGGCGGTGTGAGGTCACGTTGGAAGCAAGTGCACGAGAAGCAAATTTTGCAGCATTGAGAGATGCATCAGCTGAATACTCCACTGCTGCGATGATTTTATTGAGGTCATGCCTCCACCTAGATGATGGGGGATGTGCCCTCAGCTGTCTCAGCCACAGAAGCGAGGCTCTGGTGAAGAACGAGGCCGAAGAGGAGGCCCTGATAGACCAAGCGGCCGCTTGGTGAGTTTTGTGGCATGCTTTTTCTGCCTTTTTATCCTCAGCTTTGAGTCCCTCGAGAAGGTCAGCTGGGAGGACCGAATTAGAAGTAAGAGAAATGATGGGGGTCTCCACCTGTGGCAACTGTAACAGATAATCCAATTTACTCTCAACCGAGTAGAGAGTCTTGTCCACCCCGCTAGGGTTAGTCAGGGAACCCGGTTATGCCCACTGTCTCTGGATTACATTTAGGAACATGGTGGGCGCTGGGACCAGCTCCTGCGGCGGGGTAGTCTCATCAAAGAGACCCTCTTTCGGATCCTGCGAATCCGAGGTAGAACTGGACCCTGGGCGGTTACGCCTAGTTGGGTCGAGGCCTTTGCCTTATGCAGGATTGACTTGAAAATGGAGGGGCGGAAGAGGCCTGTAAAGACAGGATTTTCAGGAGGAGGGTTCTCATCCTCAGAAAATTCCTGCTCATCCACATTATCATCCTCCAGGACTGATGCCTCAGTAGTTATAGAGGTGCCTGGAGAAGGAGGATCCACAGACTGAGCCTTTGGGGCAGACCCTTTGCTAGGCTTGGCCTGGGTATCCTTAGAGGTTTGGAGTTTCTTATGGATGCCAGTCTCAATGCCCCTTTCAATGGCCTGCTCAATGGCCCTCTGAATGTGGGCTGGTAGATTGGCATCCGCCGAGGTGCCTGGTGACTCCAACCCTCCACCAATGGGGTGACAAGAAGGGAGTGGGCCCTCCTCAAGTTCATCACAGCCAACAAATTTCCTCCTGGATCGATGAGGACTCAGGGTAACCGAGGGAGGCAGCAGGCGAAGAAGCCTGAAATATCTCCTCGAGAACTTGTGGGGAATTACCCTGCCCTGGAGAGCCTTGAGGGAAAACCTCTTGGGGTTGGGGTGCAGGGCTGGGGTCCCTGGATGGTTGACCAGAGGAAATTGATAATTTCCTGGCCCTCTCGAAGGTTTTTTCAAGGGCCTTGTGTCTGCGGGCCTCGGCCTTAGACAAGGCCTTGCCACCTCTGGGATTAGGAGTCCCCTTCCCTTTGGAACCTTTCACCTGCTCCACCACCGGTGGATCTGGCCTACTGCGTTTTGTTGTGTCCACGAAGTCCTCTTGGGCTCTCTTGGATTTTTCTGCCATCTTCAGACTTTCAATTGTAGATAGTAGACTGGGAACTAGTATATCGGAAACTGGTAGACCAGGGGCCAGTAGACCGGGACACATTAGACCAGTAATAGGCGCGAGTTGCTTAGTGACTGCGCGCCTCACAGATATGGCTACCAGATGGGAGAATGCCCTGAGGGGTCAAACCTCTCCCAGGCCGCTCTACTGCTTCGTTGGATGGGAAAGGCCTTGCCAGCACCCCAATGAAAGCCAATCCACCTCCGCGGCATCTGTGCAGTGAGGGAGAAGGCGCAAAGCTAGAGAAACAGCCGCCAGAAAAAAGCATGCCAAAAAGCGCCCAACGTGACTTTTCGGAGTCCTCGGGAGCAATCTCTCAGCGCTCCGGGCCTCCGCCGAGGTCTCCGAGCGACTTAGGGCGAAAACGACAGCTGGGGGGAGAGAAAACCTCCTATAGCCCCCCCGCGCTCGCCAGCAGCCGCCGGACAAGCGCCCACGCAACACAGCACCATTGTTGACTCCCTCAGGCAGTGTAAAGAGATCTTATCCTTTTCTTTGCCCTAACTAGCAACAAAAATAAGAAAAGACTACCTAATTCTTTGAAGAGTTCAGTTAATTCGTCCAAGGACTGAGGAACTCTCCAAAAACACGTCCGATTGAGCTGGACTGAGTTTTTGAACTGGCCCTCAATGAGGGAGGCAAGCGTGGCCAAAAGAATTAACTCAGTCCTTGGGCGAATAGACTGAATTTAACCCATGCTTGGACTCTCCAAGCAGCGCACAGGAGAATGTCACGTTTTCCCAAAACTTCTAGTTTTATTAAGAGCAGATACATTTGGACCCAAAATTCCTAGCCATCGCAGCCATTGAAATTTTCTAGTGTTCGTTTTCTTCTAATTTATGCTAGAGTGGAAGGATCAGCTCCATAATATTTAAAGGACTCTTTCCCATTTCTAGAGCTACAAAAAAATTAACTTAAGGCTCTTTGTATAGATATTCTGGTACAACATGGAAAACATTAAAGCAACTGGATAATTTAAGTCTCACAAATATAAAAAGAATATTTACCGTAAAGACCGCTCGAAGATTATGCAATTTATCTATGTCTTTTGGTAAACCAGAACTTGACCATCTCACCAGATAATTCTCACTATATCAATAAAAATAAAATTTGACTGTCATATTCATTATGAAAGCAAAAGCAGTTTTACATTAAAATATGTTAACATATTTAAACACACACTGAGGATTATTCAGAGTTTCATAACTCTAGGAAGTTTATAATTAGTAAAGTAAAAATGTATAAACATTTCCTTAAGTATATATCTCTTTATATATAGATATATACAGGTAGGTAGGTAGGTAGGTAGGTAGGTAGGTAGGTAGGTAGGTAGGTAGGTAGGTAGGTAGGTAGGTAGGTAGATAGATAGATAGATAGATAGATAGATAGATAGATAGATAGATAGATAGATAGATAGATAGATAGATAGATAGATAGATAGATAGATATGAATAGATGGATGGATGGGTGGCTGAATGGATGGATGACAGACAGATAGTGCAAGGAAGAGCACATTTCTTTCACCATAATGCGCCAACAAAAAGATTAGCAACATGCTATGTCTAAAGCAAAATAAATTCAAAACAGCCTTCTCAAATTCATTTTCTAGTGATGTGTCAGCTTACTAGGTGATTTTTTTAAAATACAGATTGTAAACAAAAAGCATTATACCTATTGTAATAATCATTTATATTTGTAATGTATCATTTGTTTCATAGCTTTCATCCTGTCTGATCTCAAACCAGACCTGTGATGTTGACTATTATCATTCACATTCTGTTCTAGGATGAGAAAACATCCATCTTTTTTTAGAAAAAGAATCCATAGAAGATTTTTTGATGGATTATTATTGTGTGTGAAGCTAAATGGAAATGCAAAAACAAAGGATACTCAGGATCCATTATAAAAGTTCTAAATCTTTCAGCATTGCATTTTTAATGTATCATATTATACAAACTGGGAAATCCATAACAAAAGTTATTTGTCTTTTTCTTCTTGTTGTTAAAGGTAATAGTACAACAGAACCAGAAGGTCCCCATAATGTCACAAACTATATAAATGGTAATTAACACTGCAACCTTTCATAGAGACACGATGATTTGGGAAATTTCCACAGACAATTTGTGGTTAATGACTAACAGCAGTATTTATCGGATAGCCTCTTTGTTCTTCCCATGTTAATAGATATTACATAAAATCTGTTTTATGCCTTTGATATTTTGAAATTCTAACGCAAGCACGGGAGCAGTTAAAGCACTGACCTTATAAACTTGGATTCCAAAGGGTCATACAAAGACATAAGGACTTCAGCATCTTCTCCAATTTTGCAAACAACATTTTTCAGATTTACAAATAATGCAAATGAAGGTGTTGCAGCAAATTTTGCTTCCCTACTAATGTCAAGATTCTGCTTTTGAGACTACAATCCAACAGAGAAAAGAAAAAAAAATTATACAATATTCTGTTAATTACTATCATTATACAGTAATACAATCAATTACATAAATCTACTTTTGTAAGTATATATAGATTGGGGTATAATTGTATAATTAACTAATCCCTAGTTACCTTCATTCCATTTATATCTGCTCTGCTAAGTGTAGAACTGTTGTAAGAGATGTGGAAATGTAAAAAGTGAAAGAACCCGAATAGATTTTGCAGGACTACCTTCAAAGTAAATGAAAGCACAATTCACCATTTCTATGTGCCTGAATAAACAGGCTAATTACATATTTGCAAATCCACACAAATCCTGGCGAAGCATAGAATTCATCATTTATGAATGCAAATTTCAGGTTCTGCCTACAATATTCCCCAAAAGTCTAGAAAAAGGTGTAATACTTACTACAGCCAGATAAAGCAAATTGGTGTTTGAAGGAAAGGAGAAAGAATTAAAAAGATTGGAGACTTCCTTGTTTATACAGAAATGGTTAAGAGGAACAGGAGGACAGTCAAGGACAAAAATAATTGAGGAAAAGGAGCAGAGGATGGGGAAGGAACTTGGACTATTAGAAGTGGACAGGACAGTGGGATATGACATACTAGAACTGAAGCAAAACAGACTAGAGAGGAGGAACATAGATAGTAGAGAGGGGTGTCTATTCACCTAACAATATTTTGTTTTCTTCAAACCAGAAAAAAAAACCATTATACAGGAAATTTTCAATAGCAATAGCAATAGCAGTTAGACTTTTAGTATATAAATGTATGTATGTATGTATGTATGTATGTATGTATGTGTGTGTGTGTGTGTGTATATATATATATATATATATATATATATATATATATATATGTATATATGTGTGTGTGTGTGTACGTATATATATATACATACATATATACATACATACATACATACATACATACATACATATATATATATGAGAACAGATGTGCACGCACAAACACGTACATATTCCTAGTTTATAGCAACTTAATACTATCATAATAACAGTTGAAACAGAGAAAGAATGTTGTATCTCACTTTTTCTTCCAGGAGTCTTTCTTCTACTTGTTTGGAAGTTGTTTCATGAGCTCTGAATAGGCTAATTGTGCTGGTCTGATCTGGATCTAATATGTTACCATCTTCATCCCTTACCACTAGATCCAAATCGAGAATTCTGCATGGAACAGAAAACAGCCAAAACAATACCATGGTTAACATAAAATCTGCTCAAAAACTCTGCCATCAAGTCCCTCTGCCTGCAATCCAAACTGAAATTCTCATGTTGGATTCATTATGGGAAAGCATTAATGCATATCTGCATGAAACAAGAATAGCAGAATGGTACGTAATATGCAGAATGGTATGTACATGGTATGTATGTATGCAGAATGGTACGTAATATGCACAAAAATTCAAACCCAGTCGTCTCAATTCTAAAGGATACATAGCAATCATTTAATTATTCCATCAAAACAATAATGAAAAAAGATACATGTAATATTTCAACGTTTAGCACCTGGAAGTTGAATAGCTAGTTCCTTATCCAGATGGCTAAATAATATAGCCAACAAATAATGCTGACAACCTCTAGTAAATTGTATGAAAAAGAAAAGATTGAATCTTGACTGTAAATGTTCTACAACAAAATGGTGTTAGTAGAATTTTTTATAACCATTTCTGGGATGGAAAACAGAAAGGCAACAATTTTTCCTGATCTCCAAAAAGCCAAATAAATAAATAAACAAACACAAACACAGCAACATCTGGCACCCTCCACCACTTTTCATGCGCTCATAATAAAGCCAAATGTTTAAAATACTTAAATTATCCTTCCCTTTATTTGCCTTAAGGTAAGCCTTCTCCATTATTTTTCCCCTCACAAGCCTCAACAGAAAACACAGTCAAAGACCTATAAAAGCATATAAAAATGTAGTTCACACAAGGTATTAACTAGGCCTGCTGAATCTTAATGTTGCCTTGGATAAATTCAAACTGTCATCTCAAATGTATCTCAAAATCCCATTTATTTGAGTGCAACTATGGAAAATCTAGGGGTAAAGAAAGGAAAGAGGCTGCTTTTCACTAGAAAAACCAAACTTCCACAGGCCAAAACATTCTGAAAACCACTGCTATTTCCAAAGTTTCTAAAGTTTGGCTATGAAACAATTTACTTTTCTCCTAAGCAGCCAGAAGAATAGCATATATTATACTGATCATTGGTGTGCGTGTGTAGACATGCATACATACTGTACATCAGTGACATGCGGTGAGGTTCATGGCCGGTGAGGCAAGTGGGCAAAAGCCGCCCTATGTCTGCCAGCGCTGGGCTTTAAAGTCCCGGTGTCGCGTCCGCTATAGAGCGGGACGCATCCCACTCTATGGCAGACACAGCGCCGGGGCTTCGGCGGGGCTTTCGGAAAGCCGCGCCAAAGCCCCGGCACGGCTTTCCGAAAGCCCCGCCGAAGCCCCGCCGGTGTCCGTCATAGAGTGGGATGCGTCCCGCTCTATGGCGGATGCGACACTGGGACTTTAAAGCCCTGCCGCCATTTTAAAGCCCTGCCGCCGTGGTTCTCTTGCCTCCTCCTGCAGAGGGCACTTTTTTAGAGGCTTTTTTAGGTTCCACCACAAAACCGCGGAGGACAAAATCGCGCTCGATGAAAGCGCGCATTTGACGTCATCACAGCGCGACGAAAACATCGCGCTGTGATCGAAAAATGTAAAAATAAAGCGAAAACCTTACCCTAACCCCCCCAAACCTAACCCTAAACCTAACCCTAAACCTAACCCTTAACCTAACCCTAAATCTAACCCTAAACCTAACCGTTAACGTAACGCTAAACCTAACGCTAACCCTTAACCTAACGCTAAACGTAACCCTAACGCTCTAAACCTAACCCTAACCCTTAACCTAACCCTAACCCTAACCCTAAACCTAACCCTTACCTTTATGTGAATCGGCTTGCTTTAATTTTAATTTTATTTCAATTTTTAATTTTTTTCGTCGCGCTGTGATGATGTCACATGGGTGCTTTCGTGGAGCGCGATTTTGTCCTCCGCGGTTTTGACGGGTCATGCTTTTTTAAACAGTTAAGCACTAAGCAGAGTCATCCACTGTGACTCTGGCAGCAACTACTTCAGCCTTTTTCCTTTTAATTTTTCTTTTCTTTTCATGATGACAGTGGTGAGGCCCTGCCTCCCCTGACTGCACGTCCCTGCTGTACATATGTACATACATGCATGTTGAGAAATTTTGTCTTCTGATTATGGCATACTGTTTAGCATAGCCAGATATGCCATTTACACCTGGAAATTATTTATAGATGTTGGAACAACTGACTGCCAAGCAGGTGATTAAGTTTATTGCAGAATTTGTATTATGATCTTTTAACTTGACATGGGTGTATCCTGAAAGTGGTTAAAATCTTTTTTGCAAATTGGTCATTTAAAGTTAATAGAGTTTATTACTTTTCAAGCATTTATGAAATCTATTTAGAGTTATCTTATCTAAATGCCAATTATAGTTTATTACTGAAGCTGAGGATCTCAACAAATTGGTTATGTGCATATTATCTTAACACATATTACTTAGATCAAAAATTATTGCATAGCTGTAGTTTTGAACCGACAGCAATTTGGGGTATACAAGTAATAAATACAAATATTTACACATTATTTTTGTGTGGAACAAAAATACATTTGGAAAATTCTATCTTAAAACACTTTCTTTAAGCAATCAAGAAAGAGGCTACTGATTCTGGAAATAAGATTTATATTGCCATGTAAATGTTTTTAATGGATATATAATATATGGTACATAAACAGAAGCATGGAAAATCATCGGAATAAAAAGCAAAGATAAAAACAAGGAAATATATGCATGTTTCAAGCTAGTCATCACCAACCTGTTTCCATAATCAGTCTTTGCTGTGATTTTCTTCTTTAGTTCATTGAGCTCATCTTGGGGAAGTGTTCCAGACAGTATTTGTGATCGCCATTCAATAAGATCATATATCATATGTCTTACATTATGAAACATTTCTCTGCTGTCTTGCTGTGTGATAAGAATACGTGTTAGTGTATTCTTTTATTGTACTACTTCCTTTATACAGAAATATACAAATATAAACAATATAAAACAGAAGTAGAAAGTAAGTATGGAAGCAGCTTTCTATAACTTCAGTGTGAAATTTATTACTTGACCCTGTAGGTTATCACTTCTTTTCCGCAAACCATTTTATTTCCTCAGATAGGGAAATATTACACATGAAATCAACCACAAGTAACTCATCTGTGATCCAAGAATCAGTAGTCCAGTAAAATTAAAACTACCGTATTTATCGGCGTATAACACGCACCGGCGTATAACACGCACCCCCCATTTTAACACAAAAATTTGAGTAAAAATTTTTTTCATTAAAAATAAATGACTTGGAAGCTCGGAACTTAATGTTGGATTAAAATTTATAACATTAGAACATGAATTATAACATTAACTCCTCTTAAAAGGCAAATATGAAATGAAAAAACACCTCTTTGAGCAAAAAAACTTAATCAGAATCACTGCTTTTTGGAAAACCAAAAACCTCTTCCTCATCTTCACTCTCTCCCTCTTTTTTCCCTTCCTTCCCCCTTCCTCTTGCCTATCAACTTCATCCTCTGTCTTTCTGCTCTTTCCCTCTCTTCCCCTTTTCTTCCTACCTCCTTCCTTCTCCCTCCCTTCTTCTTTTTCTTCCTTTCTTCTTCCATCTTCCTCCTTCTCCTTCCATTCTTTCTCCTTCCATCCATCTTTTCTCCTTCCATCTTCTCCCCCCCTCCCTTCTTCTTTTCCTCCCCCCTCCCTCCTTCCTTCCTCTCCTTCCCTTTCTCACACACAGGAAGGGGAGGGGGGCTATCTAGTCGCTTTCACAGCATAATTTCTTTATCTAACTTTTAAAAAACAGTGTGCAAATCAAACGAGATTTTCGTAACCTGCGAAGCACCAAGTTATATTATGTTGTTACAAATTCGCAGCTACTCCATTCTTTCTGATAGGGAACTACATTTCCCAAGATGCCTCAGGTCCTCAAAGCGCTGAACGCAGCTTTGCAATTGACTCCAGCGAGGCCTGGCAGCCGCCGGCTGGGGTGGTTGTCAGGGCGATGCGGAGCGGACGCGCCGTTTGTTACTGCTTCCAGCAATCAAGACGGAGAAGGGAAGCGACTGAAACGGACGCTGGCCTCGCTCTCCTGCTGCGGCTTCTGTTTCAGTAGGGAAGAAAACTTCCTTTCGCTTCCCGAATTTGACTGGGTCCCGGGGCTTCTGCCGGGCGGCAGAAGCCCGGGAAGCGAAAGGAAGTTTTCTTCCCTATTGAAACAGAAGCCGCAGCAGGAGAGCAGGGCTGCTGCCGGCCGTTTCACCTTGCGCAGCGAATTTGACTGGGTCCCGGGCTTCTGCCACCCGGAGTATCGGCGTATAACACGCAGGCAGGGTTTAAGCTTGGAATTTTAGTTTTAAAACTGCGTGTTATACGCCGATAAATACGGTACTCATTTACTAGAAAACTATAAATGAACATTTTGAATTAAATCTTCAGAAGAAGATAAGATTTAGGTTCAAGTACTGCATTCTATCATGAGAAGGAGTTTTAAGAGGGCTATTTAAAAAGCTGCAACTTTTTTATTCTACATTTCTCATTTATATTTATAAACTTTTAACTTGTTTTTCTTCTGCAAGGGATGACATCTTAACAAGATATTTGACATACAGGTTTGCAATAATCTTCATGAAATTAGAAATGACAAAATATCTTGGCCATGATCAAAAGATCCTCAGCTGGACCAACTAATTTATATGCACATGAAGGTACAGAATTAACTGCATTAAAATGAAAATCAGCAGTATGGATTTAAATAGCATATAAAATATAGTTATCTGACAGTGGTGTATTATTTGGTCCAAAGGGACCAGTTCTTACCAAGGACATCCATCCCTCACAATAGAATCAGACAGAACAAGCGCTCACTGACAGTTGGAATTCTGTTACAATTAGCTGGGCTGTCTGATGTAAGACCTAATATTCGTTGACTGTCAGTCTAGGCAAATCTAGGTTATATAATTAATTATTAATAGTGGAATGCCTTCCAAGTCAAATATAGATGATACACATCACAGCATAAAACTAAGCAGCAGTAACAAAAAAAGAAAGCAGGTTAACTGATTCATTCTCTTTACCTCAACTGGAAAGGGAAAATAATGTTTGGTAAAAAGTCTTTTGATACAAGAGCCAGCAATAAAATTACACAACGAAGGTGTGATGTATATGGAAATTCAAAAATCCATATCTGGATGGCTTTATCCTCTGGATATTTTTGACATTAACATAAGTTACAGAATTAAATTCACAAATTACCGTACTTTTCAGAGTATAAGACGCATTGGAATATAACACGCACCCAGGTTTTGAAGAGGCAATTTTTTTTTAAAAGTAGGTAGGTAGATAGAGGGATAGAGAGGGAGAGAAAGAGAGGGAAATACAGTAGGTAGTTATGGAGAGAGAGAGAGAGAGAGAGAGAGAGTAGTTAGGTAGGTAGATAAAGGGATAAAGAGAGAGAGAAATAGAGAGAGAGAGAAATACAGTAGGTAGATAGGAAGAAAGAGGGTAGGTAGGTAGGTAGGTAGGTAGGTAGGTAGGTAGGTAGGTAGGTAGGTAGAGGGATAGAGAGAGGAAGAGAGAGAGACAGAGAGACAGACAGAGACAGACAGACAGACAGACAGACAGACAGAGAAATGTAGTAGATCGGTAGGGAGAGAGAGAGTAGGTAGGCTGGTAGGTAGAGGGATAGAGAGAGAAAAATAGAGAGAGAGAGAAATATAGTAGATAGGTAGGGGAAGAGATAGAGAGAGAAAGTAGGTAGGTAGGTAGGTAAATAAGTAGATAGAGGGAGAGGGAGAGAGAGAGAGAGAAAGAGAGAGAAATACGGTAAGTAGGTAGGTAGATGTTTCCAGGTGTATTTATCCATGTGCTGGAGAAGGAAATAGCTGATAACCAGTAGCACCTAAAACTTTGTTTCTGCTGGCACAGCACTTGATCAATATAATTCTCATCAACCACTCTAATTAAACAGCTTTCCGAAAGAGGGGAAAAAAGGTTTTACACTCTGCAAACCTCCCCAAAACATCCCATTTTTTGTGAAAACGGGCCCGTTTTTTTTTTCAAATAAAAGGCATGAATAGCCTTGAGGAGGCTTGCAGAGTGCCTTGGGGGGGCGGTCAAAAATGAGCAAACAATGGCCCGTTTTTCGCAAAAATGGGCTGGTTTTTTTGGCAAAAAAATTGCATGCATAGCCTTGTGGAGGCTTATAGAGTGCTGCTGGGGGCGCATCTTATACTCCAAAAAATACGGTAACCTCAGGTCTTTTTAATCTACTATAATCCCTTCTCTATTTTTTTATATTCTGTATTGATCAGAATGCCCTGAAAATAAATGTATGTATATATGTATGTATGCATGCATGCATGCATGCATGCATGTATGTATGTATCTATGTATGTATGTGTGTATGTATGTGTGTATGTATGTATGTATGTATGTTCTGACCCCACTCGTCCTACACACTCCGAGCCAAAGATAAGTTACAGCATTTAACTAACAGACAGACAGGTCCTTGGCAGCAAACCGGCACAGACAAGCTTGGGCAGCAATCCAGCACAGATAAGCCGTGGCAGCAATCCAGCCTGCCAAGCTCACAATAATGTTCTCCAACATTAGTTCCTGTGTTGACTTCTGCAAAAGGGTGCACAAGCAGTCCTTTTATAGTCTGGAGAGGAGCGTAATGACCACCAGCTGAGTGCAATTACCTCCTGTACTTGCACAACTGTATATATATGCTTTGAATATGCTTAGCATGGAAAAAAGAGACTATGGAGACTCATAATAGCTGTATTCAAGTATTTGTATGTCACATAAAAGACAAGGCTAAATTGTTCAGGGTTGTTCCAGAAGATGAAACAAAGAATTTGAATACCATATAAGTAGATTTCAATTGGACATCAAGAAAAAATGTTAATGGTAAGAGCAGTTCAATAATGAACCAGGATGACCCAGAGGTTGGTGGCTTCTCCTACTCTGTCCAGTAGTTCCATTCTTCAAGCAAATTAAATTTCCTTATCTAGAAACAATCCACATATCTTTTTACCTAGTACAACTGTAGGACAGTAGTCAGTTTTGAGTAGTTGTAATTTACAGGCCTGCAGTACCAATTGTCTTTTTAATAGGGAATGAAAGAGTTTCTACTTGGGAAAGTTAATATGCAAAGCATATTCCTTTTCTTCAGCAATTATTTCAAATCACTGGCATGTACTTAATTGGTTTCTTTAGCTTGGCTGGTTTATAGATTAAACTCCTTGGTTATCCTACAAAGAGGCATTCTAAATAAACCTACAATACTTACAATATAAAGCTGTCGCCATATTATGGACCATTCCCGTAGTGTAGTGGTAACCTCCTGAATAAGTGGCAGTTCACTTGGTATAACAGTTTCATGTTGTCTAAGAATATGGGAATTCCGGGGAGGGGGCACAGAAAACATAAGACAATGTATTAATTATCAATATATTAAATATATTTAACATACTATCATTTATAGTATTCTAGATTATTTTTACTTAATAATTCAAAAACATGGCTTGCAAAAATATGTTTCTAATGTTTAAAATCCTAATAAGTAAGATATATTATTTGGTATTATTATAATATAAATATTAAAGCTGTATGAAATAGGGCTTATTTTAAAACATTAGCATTCCAGTAAGCTAAATCCCCAAAGAATAAAGTTGTCTATGTTTTTTTGAATTCCATAAAGAATACAAATCTCAAAATTGTTGTCCCATAGGGAGAACAGAATGAGAACTGAAGCAAACTTTTTGCTCCTTCATTTTTCTCCAAAACCACACAATTACTTTGTTGGTATTCTACTCTGAGGATTCTATATGACTTAACCTAAAGAAAAGCTATCCAATGTTGTGGTTATTTTTTTTAACAAAACAATTATTAAAAATCCTGAAAAAAAATAAGGAAAATATAATCCCACGTGCGTTCTTTCTACTCTTATTATACAAACCACCACTAAATTCCAATAAAGGATGATATCTTGTGGATGAACTTTTTCTTAGCCTACGAATAACAACACAAACCTTCTTTTCCTAATGCATAAGTACAATGTACACTTCTTAATTTGGTAGCATTTAACAAATTAAAGTAACATACTCTTGTCTATTTAACCTTACAATCTGCAAAAGTAACACAGCCTGTCTATTTAACACCTTACAATCTGCAAAACAACAAGACAACCAGACAAATGAGTCCACTTTTTATCAGTTTTCATGGTTAGAATCATTTGTCCAGTATTGTCTCTAATCGTAAGCAAGACACTGATTAACTGGCCCAGACATATCAACAAATGGAACCCAAAATCAGCGAATCTCTTTCTGAGCAAATGCTTAAATAATTGTTGCTATTGCTGTCATTTCCTTCTGCTTTCAATTAGACTTAGCCAACGGCAGCAGGTAGAGACCTATCTCTGTTGTAGCAAAGAAGGGGTGGTGGTGGAAAACAAAGTCAATCACAATTTAAGAAACAAAGAACAAAACAGAATGTGAAAGTTGAGTTAAAAATAGGCTAGTCCCAAACTCAAAGCAGTGGGTTTTATTTCAAGGTAAGAAGCAAATTCTTCTTGAATACCAACATTTTGAGCTCAATACCTACTCCACTTCAGACATTTCAATAGCAATAGCAATAGCAGTTAGACTTATATACCGCTTCATAGGGCTTTCAGCCCTCTCTAAGCGGTTTACAGAGTCAGCATATCGCCCCCACAGTCTGGTCCTCATTTTACCCACCTCGGAAGGATGGAAGGCTGAGTCAACCTTGAGCCGGTGAGATTTGAACAGCCGAACTGCAGAACTGCAGTCAGCTGAAGTGGTTGCAGTACTGCATTCTAACCACTGCGCCACCTCGGCTCTCAATCTTGAAATGTTTTGAGTTTAGGACATTCTGCATATTCCTTCAAACCTCTTTAGGGTTGTAAAGGACTTGGCTCAGTTCCAAATGCTGAACAAAATCCTTCGTAGTTTTAAAGATAAAGGAACTTATTTTGCAAGTCTATCACTTTACCTCTGTAAACTTTCACTGAAATAATGCATCACTAGAGCTGTATATAATTACTATATTGCACATACATGAGAAATATCACATTAATTGAAGAAGTTTTGCAATCAGTCAAGAAAGGCACTATTATACAAGTAATCAAATGATTTGCATTTCTATAATTTGGATATATAAAGACTATAAACATAAATCAGACTAGCTCTTTTATCAAGTCATCTTCCTAACCTTTTTAATATATCCACACATTGTTAGCTGGCCGCTATTTCTGTATCAAATGTCATTTAACTGCAAATGAATTTTGTTATCAATTTAATAATAAAAAAACATAAAATACCATCTGAACATGAAAAATAGTGCTTGAATACAGAAAATTTACATGTGGGAAAGACACGCTTTTATAAGTGATCATTGTTTGAGGGCAGATGTTTGATGTCCGACTTTGACATGACCAGACTCTGAAATGGTGTAACATGTACAAATGGTGTAACAGCAGCCTGCCTTAGGGAGCACTTGGAGCTGATTTGGCTACAGAGCCTGTGGAGCAACTGGAACCAGTAGAAGATGATGGGTTTGATCCAAGGCCTTCTCCCAATTCTACAACTCTGCTCTGAGGTGAGGGTGTTCCCACTGGGGACTTTTTGCACCACAGGTGGGATCCTACCACTTCTCACCTATTCGGTAGAAACGGTTCGTCAAATCTACCATTAGAAGAGGTTCCACCAGTGGACCCGGAAAGCAGGCCACACCTACAGAAGAGGCTTCAAACTTTTTTGAAACCCACCACTGGTCCTTGGATATGATTATTCTACACTATCATGCTCATATTTATAAAACTCAGTGCCTCTGTGGAAGGTAAGGATGACTACTGCGTTTGTGGTGCAATCGGAACATTGCGTGTGTTGAAGTTGTTTTAACGCAAACCAAAGATGCCTTTTAAAAAAGAAGTTTACATCCTATTCTTATGCATGCCAGTGCTGTGTGTGAAGTAATTTAAGGTGGTTTTGACAAGTGTCGTCGGCATCTTCATATCCGGTCACATGGGCGGCAAGCCACTCCCATCCAGTCACATGGGTGGCAAGCCACTCCCACAAAGGAGGCCACACCCGCAGAGTAGGTTCGAACAATTTTTGAAACCCACCACTGTTTTGCACCTACTGGGATTAAATTTTACAGTCATCACTAGCAAGTGATCCTTCACTGGGAACAGCCACTCTATTTATTTAAACCTTGGTCTTTATGTCCTGAATTCTCCCCTGTGGTAACTCAATGCTTATAGGTAGAATTATTAAATAAGATTAAGATTCTCCAAAAATTACCAATCAGTAGATCCATTACTATCAAATCATTCTTTCCCAATAATGCCCAAGTAAATAGATGAACTAAAGACCAATCTCATAAACATTGGCATGTGTTGTACATAGGTTTTCAGAGAATATCAACTAGAGAAATTAAACTTTCACACTGATGATTTACTTAACAAAAGTATATTAATATTTTACAACAAAACATAGGGGGGAATGCAAATCAAGCTTTTGATATTTCTCATTATTCCTCTTGTCATTTGGATTACCACAATATTCATAATTAGAAAATAAATTTCATACTTCATTTTTTTCTGCACTCATATTTACATTTAAAATTTATTAAAAATCATACAATTGATATTTTTATCCATTATGTTTAAGCCCCAAAACTTACCCTTTTCCTTCAACTATTGCTTCTTTAAGTTGTATATAGGAAGAAGGAAAGATGCCCTTTTAAATAAGAAAAATAAATTATCAATTTATTTACAATATGCCTAGTAGACTTTTTAATTATAATATTTCTCTAGTGATCCATTTTAGAATATAAATATCCCCAGAACAATTGGCCCAAATAATAAGGAATATAATCTGAAATATTAGGAGAATCTCAAATAAGACCATTCCATGCTAAGTATTGGTCTATGTTAGTGGTTCCCAAACTTGGCAACTTTAAGACTTGTAGACTTCAACTCCCAGAGTTCTCCAGCCAGAAGAGCTAGCTGGAGAATTCTGGGAGTTGAAGTCCACAAGTCTTAAAGTTGCCAAGCTTGGGAACCACTGGTCTATGTTGATTGATTATACTATTGTCCTTTATTTTTGGATGATCTATGAAAAGTGTTCAATAAGATTTTCTTTTTTAAAAAAAACCAACAACCTTACTGAGCCTTTGGTCATAATTGAAAATAATGTTTCATTGATAATAACCAGTTTCAGAAGCTAGTAATAGTTTAGCTCTAAAAAATTTACAGTAGTCCTAAACAGTGAGTCCAAACAAACCTTATATTCTACTCCATCAACTTCTCTTCTACTAATGTATGTAGGGAAAGAGTTTGGAATTTTTATTTCCACTTTACCAGTTACCTATTGTTGAACTAATGCACTGTAACACTGAATAAAATCACATTGACAAGCCTTCATTCCATAAACTCCCCCTCCTTATCCTTATGAACTGTGTTATCTTCTAATATATTTTAATAATTATCTAATTTAAGAAGGAAGCAATTTCAATTAAACATGTTCCTTTACATTGAAATCCAGAACTTCAAATTATTTTAAAAGCAAAACGTAAATACCAATAAAGGCTTGTAATCAATCTTATATGTTTTTGAAGATAGATGTAAAATATAATGGATCTATCTACTACTTTTCAAAAAGTAAAGACAACAAATTCATGTTGTATTTGTTTGAAAAAAAGTAATGTTAAAATAGCATTAGTTGATTAAAAGTTTTATTTCATCAACATTTCTGCTTTAATCTAAAAAGTTCCAAATTATAATAAAACACTTTGGAGGTTACTATAAATACCTATGATTTTTTTTTAAAAAAGTGATGTCATTAATACAGAAACAAAATACTTACTTTTTTTGATTTTTTCCTCAAAGTATAACCTCTGTACCAACCTAAAAAGTAAAATGTCTTAATAAGTTTTATATAATTAATTTGGAAATAAGAATGCCAATATATATTATCATTCATATTGTGATGTATCTTTGTAATATAAGGGCACTGTATTAATAGTTAATTTCCTGATTTCTGGTTCCTTAACAAAAAATTATAGATTGACAAGTCACTGAGAAAATCCCTTTATTATAATTTAAATTATTCAACATAATTTTATTCAATATAATCATAGAAAGATGATTGTCACCTCTACAAGGACAATAATTCCCATTGTCCAGTGTTTGCCTACAACCTAATAGAAAACTAAAGATGGCGGTTTATACAATGAATTAATATATCATGTGATGTCACTAAAACTTAAAACACCATATAATTTCAAAGTTTCTCATAAATTCAAGTATGAAACTTTAAGCCAAGCAAGTCCAACCCACACCTCTTTGGCCATATACAGCCCTGGGCAGCTAGTAATCAGCCTCAGAAGACCATAAATGTTTAACATTATATAATTTCTATACATTAACTATGTAACAGGAAGAAATCCAGATTAGGATGATTGTCCTACATCTTTTTTTACATAAATGCATTTTCAATTAGAAAAAAAGAACTGGATCACTGTGATCAGTATCTATTCAAAATATAATATGGTTTGTTTTTACACTGCTTCATTAAACATCCAAACCTTGAGAATCAACATCTATAGAAAAGGTCTATTCATTTCTCATTAGGGACAAAGTTCCATTTCCATAAAGCATAAAATAATTGAAACTACTCTATTTCTCCTGTTTGTTTATAGCAGTAATTCCCAACCTCCGTTTCTGCATATTGGCGGTGGCTGGCCGGGGGGGGGGGGGGGTATGCTTTTGCATGTGTGCTGCTTGTGCAAATGCAGCTTTGCACACTTGCATGTCAGTTGCATAACCCAGTTCCCAACAGGCCATGGACTGGCACTGGGCCAGGGGCTGTGGGCCCCTGGTTTATAGGAAGTTATTTAAAATATACACACATTGTATACTGAAATATTTTGCTCAAAAATAAATGTGTTACTCAAGCTAGATTCTCCTTCTACTTTCCTCGTATTTTTCTGCATGGATAAGACCTTTCCTTCTCCCAATTTTAATTCTACAGTGATACCGCAGATATTTTTCAGATTGCCTTCACTGACTATATATTGTAGTATAATTACAGTGTATTAAAACTTTTTTTCACATTTGGGGAAACAACATGTCATACTCTAGAAATAAGTGGTAATGTCTCATTTACCATGTCCCAATCTGCAGCACATCTGCAAGTGATCAGCATCATGTGTTTTTATTGCTAACAAGCCCATTCTAGTTTAGGGTAAGTTTTTAATTAAAATAAAATCTCACAAACAATAAACATTCAGAATCATGGTGCTATGTCAAACAAATCGGGAGATCTTTCACACAAAATATATCCATTCAGCACAGATTTGGCAGGAAACTTTGCATTGTAAACTGTTATATATGCCAGGCTAAGGGAGTTCAAACAAATGAGGGTTTATTGTACCCGGGACCCATTCTGTAATCATTGGTATAGTTTTTGAAATTTGCTTGCTGATTCATTTCCGTGTTCTCCCTCTATCTCTGATTTTATCCTTTTAACTTGTTCCTCCCAATATTTCTATCATTTCATTCTCTTCTCTTTCCTTTATTCCTTTTTAATTGGTTGCTTCTTGATAGGAATTCCACATTTAATATATTGTCTTTAGTTTTCTCTGTCATGACTCAGGCTCAGGACTCAGATTCTGAATCTGAAGAAGCTACTCAGGCTAAACCTGTGGAATGTCAGTCTCAGGAGACACCAAGTCAATAATCACATAAGGGTGATTAGTACAAGCACCACGAGAACAACTTGAGCAGTCAGGTGAGGATGATGTACTCCCTTCCAGCCTGCCACCCAACAAGCGAGTAGAGAGGAGAGACTTTCCATAAGGCTATTTGTCAAGCAAGGGAGTAACTCTCTGAAACAGTTTGCTCAGCCTGTTTTAAGAAGCTTGTCTGACATATGTTCCGTTTCTGAAAATAATCTGATCTTCAGCTCTTGTGTGACATTTTTGTGAATTCTCTTCGTATAATTCTGAACTTTACATTGGCTGACAAACAATGACTTAGCTCTCAGAACCTTGGACTTAATCTGGACAATTCTGCTGTGCGTTCCCATTAAAAAGCATTTTTAAGCAAGCTACTGTCAGAAATTCCACTCTGGTTTGCATGCGTTTGCTATCTCTTGACCTGTAGGGAGATGACCAGGCTGAGCCTAAGGGAGAAGTGCAATGCATCATCAGTCATGATGAGTCTCTTCATGCCCACAAGAGGTCTAAATCCAGTTCACCTTGAATTCCTTATTTACCACCAAATTGCTTTAACTGTTAGTAGTTCGGATTCTTGCAGAGAGCTTAAGCTTGCCATAAATCTTTGTACCCATTTGAACTGTCTGGATCTCCTGATTTCTCTAGTACTTGACATGACTTTAAGAGAACTATGAACCATCATAGCAATTGTGTTTGAGTGGGAAATTGAGAACAGAAGCAAGACACTCTTCTTTCTTTTATTTTGGCTACAGTATTACTGCAGGTGGAAGGCGAATAGAGAAGAGAGAATTTTGTTCTGTAATCTAAGGCAGTGGTTCCCAAACTTGGCAACTTTAAGACTTGTGGACTTCAACTCCCAGAATTCTCCAGCCAGCAGAACCACTGATCTAAGGGTTATCTTAAATATCAACACATCAACTGATTTATTTTGGAGTACTCTAGCAAGAAGGTTGCTATTAAAATAGAATAAAGAAGCTACCCTTCTCTTGAAAATATATTCACTTGCTGAAATATTATGGAACGGGTTCAAAATTGCTAATATAAATCATATATAGTACATTTTATATTAGCAAACTATATTTGCTAATAAAAATGTACTATATTCAGTACGATCACAGTAATTGGTGATATTATGGTTGGATACATAGAACAATTATATGTGGACTTAAATAAATAGTGGTTTAATGTTATACATCTCAGCATATGTCAAGGAATCATTACGATATTGCCAGAATATTATCTTAATCCTATAACAATCCCCTTTTCCTACAGAAAAGCTCCTGCTGCTATCAGTCTTATTAAACGCCAACATTATGGTTATCAGAATTAACTGGAAGTACAGCTGAGGAAGAATATATTTTCTCACAGACCTAGACTGCCTTCCTCTTATTTCACCGTTGCAACCTACGGGTGGGGAGGGGGGAAGCTGAATGCAGAATTAAGTTCATATCAGTATCACACACAAAAAAAACTGAGCCATAGTCTCTATTATACGGTATGTAGCGATATAAATTAATCAGTTCCAGAAACTCAGATGTGCATTATAAATCACAATGGGAACTGTATATATTAATCAATTATATCCAACCACTGACTGAAGCAAGTAACTAAATTACTTACCTTTATTAAAGGATAAATAATTTATTATGGCAAATAACCACTTTACTATATGTTACAAACCAATATCAATTTCAATTTTGCATACAGATGATTTTTTTTAAGAAGGATGACATAATTTAACCATAGTCTTCTGATGTAACCTCCATATTGGGATTATGATTCCATTTTTTCAAGTATTTAAATCCATATATAAATGACTGACATACAACCAGTTAAATCTCATCAAGCTAAATTACTAAAATAATTCAGCCTTTCAACATTAAAATATGTATAGGCTTCACAAAACCACGTAATTCATAATTTTACTAAATATCATTTAAAATAATTCTTAATGTATTCAACTGGGATAAACCTTTAGCATGAGCATTTTCTCAAGTGCCAAGATCTTCAAAAGCATAACTAACCAAAATTAATGGTCGTAATTTTTCTGCTTTAAGCATATTTAAATATTTCTAAATATTTAGCTATCAGTTAGTATTTAGTTATGCAGGAAGCAAAACCATACCAAAAATATTTAAAAAGACATTCCTTAATTATCAGTTGATATTACAGCTGACATTTTAAAAAACCTGTATGCATGCATTGTCTTTTCTAGTTAGGAAAATATTACTGTGAATAAATTTATCATCTTGATTAAATATCATATAATAAGGGTTGATTTACAAATATTTTATTAACTAATCAATAAAAACAAAATATTACATGATTAAAACATTGTTAGCTAGAATTATTAAATAAGATTAAGATTCTCCAAAAATTAATAATAAGTAGATCCATTACTATCAAATTATTCTATCATATTTTATCAACTATTAACTTTCCTGACAAATAATATTCAAGCATCAGTCACTTAGATCAGATAATATACAGTTCAGCTTCAACAAAAGCATTATTTCTCTAGGTTAAATGAAGATTTCTAGTACTTGATCTGAAAAAAAAAGATGCATATATGGTGTCTGTTTCCTAAATTAACTTTTAAACTTAGTAATATTTATTACTTGAATTCAAAATCCTCATGAAGTAATAACTATATTACATTTTAAATGTGTACATTTTCAATTGTGGTTTTCTTACTGCTATAGTAAAAGTTTATTTAGAAAACAGCCATTTCTTCTCCTTGACTAACGCATTTGTCATTTATTTTGTGGACATGTTTTACACTTTGATATTTTTATGCTAAAACATGTAGGCAATTATGTATTACAAAGAAATGAATTGCAAATGTTTTATCAGATTGGCAAATTTAACTTTAAAGCTCCACCTAACTTGAGGAGTGAATAATTCTGCAAATAATGCAAAATACATATAGCCGTCCCAAATATACTACTTTAATGTTAATGTTAATAGAGGCAATGCTCAGAAAATTATACTCAAGCAGACCTTAAGAATAGAAATAGCACATAGACTTATATACCGCTTTGTAGTGCTTTACAGCCCACTCTAAGCGGTTTTGCAGAGTCAGCATATTCGAGGTTCAAGGTTCATTTTATTTATATGCCGCCCTATTCCCAGCGGGACTCAGGGCGGCGCACAAACCCAAGGAGGGGAAGGGAAACACAAAAACTACAACAAAAAGTACAGGGCATTTAAAACAACCAACAGCCACACGATTCGAGAGGGGAAGGGAACTCAACGACCCCAGGCCTGCCGACACAGCCAGATATTACAATCTGGGACCTCATTTTACCAATCTCAGAAGAATGGAAGGCTGAGTCAACCTTGAGCTGGTCAGGATGGAACTCCTGGCTGTGGGCAGAGTGAGCCTACAATACTGCATTCTAACCACTGCCCATCGCGGTTCATAATAGCAAACAACAACTTTGCTTTAGAGTAGTTTAGACATTGCACAGTGCTATCTTAAAACAATTGATATTTGACAAAATCTGTAAAACTAAAAACTTTTCTCTAGTTTAACAGCCTGATTTGACCTTAATTCTTTATTCAGCTTTTTTTTAGATTTCATTTACAATCTACTTGTCTTCCTTAACATAGAAAGGAAGGGAATTCTGAGTATGACCTCTAAACCAAAGTAGTTCACACAAAATTTATCTGGCTAATTTCAAAAAAAATAAAAACAGATCAGGTTAGATCAGGATACAAGTTGAATAGGATACATCAAGAAATAAGCCTATAAGCTAAAATGAGAAGTTGAAAAAAATATAAGACAATGGCAAAACACTACCACACTATTTCCCCCCAAAAAATTACATGTCATGTCCACAAAGTCATGAGCTGAGCTAAAGCACAAAATATTTTTCTCTTATTGTACTTTAGAAATAGTATAAAGAAATAATTAAATTAAAACAGAGTTGCATAGGTCCACTTAGGCACATAAAGTTAACACATCCTTCCATCCTTCCGAAGTCGGTAAAATGAGGACCCAGATTGTTGGGGGAAATATGCTGACTCTATAAACCGCTTAGAGAGGGCTGTAAAAGCACTGTGAAGTGGTCTAAATGCTATAGCTATAAGACTACTAGAATGGCATAGAATCCATGAGTATAAAACATACACTCATACAACTATCATCATTATCCAGCAATGAAACAATGAAGCTTGACTTTTAGAAAAAAGCATATAGAAAATGAAAGTAGGAATACATATCATTTGCCACCCAAAAGACACATTACTATGAATATTGTAAGCAAGTAATCTTTGCTAGCTTACAATACTGTAGCAATAGCAATAGCAATAGTTAGACTTATATACCGCTTCATAGGGCTTTCAGCCCTCTCTAAGCGGTTTACAGAGTCAGCATATCACACCTCGGAAGGATGGAAGGCTGAGTCAACCCTGAGCCTGGTGGGATTTGAACAGCCGAACTGCTGAACTGCAGTCAGCTGAAGTAGCCTGCAGTGCTGCATTTAACCACTGCGCCACCTCGGCTCTTACAGTACTGTATCAATGGAAACATCTTCCATTTATGGCTAAAAGTTAGAGAAAAAGGAGAAAAGGAAGAGCAAGCAAATGTATATATTGATGAGAAAGAAAATAATTCTATCAAGAGCTAACTGGGAAGGGGTAGTAGGAGTAGTAGAGGAGAATTGATAATATTGATAAAGGAGTGCAGCATTGTATTTACAGATACAAGGATACTGAAAACAATCCATTCGAAGGTAGGTAAGCACAGCTGGATGCAAGAGAAAGAATGAAGAGATAGCCTCCTATCTCACTATAGTGAAAATTCCTGGGTACAAATCCCAATTCAAGAATGGAGATTTTAATTTGGCAAATCATTTTCACCTTAACTGATTTCACAGAGCTGCTAAGAAAACAATAGCAATAGCAGTTAGACTTATATACCGCTTCATAGGGTTTTCAGCCCTCTCTAAGCGGTTTACAGAGTCAGCAAATCGCCCCCACAGTCTCATTTCACCCACCTCGAAAGGATGGAAGGCTGAGTCAACCTTGAGCCGGTGAGATTAGAACCGCTGAACTGCAGATAACAGTCAGCTGAAGTGGCCTGCAGTACTGCACCCTAACCACTGCGCCACCTTGGCTCCTTAGTATGCTAATTAAATTAACAATTCAACTCTAAAAAGAAAAATCTAATCAGAATATATGTACAATGAAAAAAGTTTGACAAAAATTGACAACATACGATGAAGCTGTATAATATAAAATTAAAATGAACTTGTATCTACAAACACAATTATTTTAATTAGGAATACATTAAGACAATTTTTTAAAAAAATGAAAAATGAATTTAAAAATTGTTGTATGTCTAGAAGATTGAATTGCTTGATACAATAAACAAAATGGAGAGGCTTCTATATACATTTCATTAATTAAACATCTTACAATAGTAAACATTCCTGCTGTTTTAATTTATGATGAAGAAAATGCATATATTTCTGAAATAGCTGATCACCATGTAAAAGCATTGCTAGTTGTTGTTTTTTTACAAAGGAGTATAAGTAATTTAGAAGATAAGTATCTTTTATATTTTCAGCATTTAAGATTAACCTCTTTTAAAAGATGGATTTTATTTATTATCTGCAAGGGTACCAAGAACATCTATCACCTTTCTAACTCCTTAACAGATACCACCAGAGATCCATATAAATTAAGGTACACAAACATTAATCTTGGCGGGTTTTTTTTTCAGAAAAAGAAAAAAAAAGACATTTGCATCTTACAAAGGTTATTCATCAATTATAGCATGCCGGTTTAATGTGTAGTGACTGTTAATTTTAGTGCCCATTTAAATGTTTCAATACTTCATTGGGTCTCAAAATAGAACTGGTTTTCCAAAATAAGCAAGACACACTACGCCAAAATGCTAATAATAACGATTGCGAGAATAACGATTAGGAAAGAAACATTTATTCCACTTGCCTTCGTATGTTTCCAGTATGTGCATGGTGTCTCCTATTTGCAGTGACAGCTCATCTGGACCTCGGGCGTCATAATTATAGAATGCTAAAAGAGAAAAGAACAAAAAGGGTCATTATTTTGGCATTTTCAAAAATGCCAGAAGGAAACACACCAAATGAACACACACACACACACACACACACACACACATACACACAAACACATTTTATAGCCATTATTGTGCTGACATAGTTGAAAGCACTTTAACCAAATCAAAGTCCCTGAAACATTTATTTATTGAATTTGTACACCACCCATTTCACCACCTAAGTAACTTTGTAAAGCAAAGTTTTTTTAAAAAGGCAAAGGATACCAAGTTGTACATGTCTGTCCTGAGTAATCTTGTGGTTGCACTGCCCTAGGAACACTCGGTGGATAATATGGGATAGGCCTATGGCGGTTCACCGACAAATGCGCGCTCAACAAAAGCACACCGACGAAACCGCGGCGAGAAAACCACGAGGTCAAAATCATGCCGACAAATGCGTGCAAAAGCGCGCCTTCAACACATAACAATCTAATAACCCTAATCCTAACCCTAAAACTAACCCTAAAACTAACCCTAAACCTAACCCTGAACCTAACCCTTACCTTAACTTAAATCGGGCTTTTGTTGGCGCGGTTTTGTCGGCGCGTTGTTGTGGGCGCGTTTATGATGTCACGGTTTTCTCACCGTGCTTTTGTCGGTGCGCTTTTGTCCTGCGCGCATTTGTCGGGTCACGGCCTATGGCCATCATGGTAGTCATGAACTATGCTATTTCCAAGATTCACCCTAGAGATGGCAAACTGAAGTCCCGCAGGTTTTCAAGCCTGGAGAACTCCACCACCAACCCGGAGCTATCCTCCAGCAGCAGAATGGCTTCAAAAACAGGATTTCACACCAGCAATTGTGGAGCAGCACTACTGAAGATCAACAGAGAGTCCCAAATGACTATTGCTCTGCCCCTCCTGCCCTGAGCTCTTGGCATACACAAAATCCACATTTCAGAGATAAATTGAGGGTGTGTCGAGCTTAACTTTCTAGATGAATTCAGCCCAATGTAGTAAAGTGACTCTTATATATGTTTATACAAGAATAAGTTATATTAATTATCAGGTAAATAGATATGTGAGATCGAACTTGGGTCGGTCACCTGGACCAGAAATTTACTCCTGGGGCACATATATTTGCCTTCATTTGTGAAACAGATATATATAGGGTTCCTTCTTGTTTTTTACCTGGTTTCATATTTAAAAAACATTTGGGGGAAGAAGCCTGAGATTTGAGAATGCGACTAATGTGTCTCATCACAATGCTAAATGCCTTGTCACTTAATTCCAAGCCTGATAATCTTGAATGCTGCCCACATTATGTAACAGGCTGGATCAGCATGATCAAACTGAAATTAAATCCAGGCACCAATGGACAGCTGATCAATATAAAGTAAGCTAGGGGATTACAGTTTAGCTTGTTCTCAACTGAGATCATACATCATGGTATTGTAGGATTTATACGGAAATTACTGTTTCTCAGGGCAGATGTTCATTAGGCCAATATGAAACAAACAAAATGTGAAAAAGTTACGATATTTATGTAGTTACTAACCAAACACATCCACATTATATTAAAGTAAACGAAGTATCTTTACAATCCTCAAGGCATGTTACAACTTTTGAGCTTCCTAATGTTTGGAAATTAAAAGTTAAAATTTTTTACATTCCCTAGGTCCGTGATGGACAACCTGTTCTGACCCCCCCCCCTCTCCGTCCAGGAACGAAAGCCGAAACCAACATAAATGAGAAGGTTTCTTTTAATCAGTCAAGACTCTCGTTGGCTGCAAGCCACATAAACAAAGAGATAAGCACTCTGGCAGCAAGTCCTACAAACCTTGGCAGCAATGCAAACAAACTCTGGCAGCAATCCAGCCTGCCAAGTTTGTTTCTTGTTAGTCCTTAACGTTGACTTCTGCAGAAAGGCGTGGCACAAGCAGTCTCTTTTATAATCTGGAGAGGATCTTAATGAGCATCAGCTGAGCGTAATCACCTCCTGTAATGACGCAGTTGTTCTTGACGCTGAGTAGCCCTTCGATGGCGTATATCCCGGAACAACTCACAGGTGGTCTCTTAATCATTCTCTCTTGTCTCCTCCCCACTGATCCAAGGCTCAGACGCCACCTGATGACCAACCTCGCCCTGCTCAGATTCGGAACCCTGTCCAGGGTCCTCCACCTCCTCCAGGGTTGACTCATAAGACGCCTCGCTGTCGGAGTCTGGCGGCAGCTCCAACGGCTCCTGCCGGGCCACAACACAACCTATGTCCCATGTGCCACAGGTGGCACACAGAGCCATTTGTTAGGGTGCGTGAGGCATTGCCCTGTCATCTCCAGCATGCATGTGTGCTGGCCATCTGACATTGGCTTTCATTTTAGGCCATTATTTTTTTAAGTTGCCTCTTACAATTGATTTTGTTTTGTATGTATATAATTTTTTAAACTTTTGCTTGTATATTGCTTTGGGGTTTTTCCTCCTCAGATTCCCATGAGTGACTCACAGTTCATACCCAAAAATTGCAAGTGAATAATCTGTATCCCACTGATGATGTTGTCAATAATTGCTCAATTGGACATAAGAAAAAAATGACAAAGTAGTGCATTTTTCACAGGATCCTATCAGGGAAAAGCCTTTTCTGACTGTAAGGTCAATGAAGATTGGCAGCATTATACATGCATATATCCTGCTATCAAATTACCAAAGTTAGGAGCCTGAAAGTTAAAACATATGACGAACGGTTGCAGGAACTGTGCATGGCTAGTTTAGTGAAGAGAAGGACTAGGGGTGACATGATAGCAATGTTCCAATGTTTGATGGGCTGTCACAGAGAGGAGGGGGACAATCTACTTTCTAAAGCACCTGAAGGCCAGGTAAGAAACAGTGGATGGAAACTGATCATGAAGAGATTCAACCTAGAAATAAGGAGAAATCTTATGACAGTGAGAACAATTAACCAATGGAACAGCTTGCCTTCAGAAGTTGTGGGTGCTTCGTCACTGGAAGCAGACAAGAAGAGAATGGACAGCCACTTGTCAGAAATGGTATAGGTATAGAAATAGTATAGCTTGAGCAGGGTATTGGATTAGATGACCTACAAGACCCTTTCCAACTCTGTTATTCTGTATTCTATTCTATTCTATTCTACTCTGTACTTCTGGATGCCAGTTTTTGTTATGAAAGAACTAAAGAATGTACATTGTGGGGAAGATGACTATTACTAGAGATGAATCACAATCACTTAAATGCCTTTCTTTGGGACCAGTTTCAATCAGTGTAGGTTTGCGGGTAGAGCCTGCTCTCTAGATCTCTGCTTTGTGAACTGCCATGTGGGTTCTCTCTCTCTCCTCTCTGTACAACATCTACACGAAACTATTGAGGTTCAGAACCATCGGTATGCTAATGATAGCCAATTATTTATTTCAACTCCAGGACAGGCAAGTAAGACTCTCAAAGTCCAACTCCCATACAGGCAAGTTGTGTCAAGCTAGATGGGAGACAGTTTAACGCAGCCAAAACTCGGGAGCTGTTAAAAATAACAACTCCCCGGGCAGGTCCCGCCCACCAGAAACCCCCACCCACCGGAAGCCCTCACCCACCGGAAGCCCCAACTCCCATACAGGCAAGTTGTGTCAAGCTACATGGGAGAAACAATATCCTACTATCATCTGTACCTCGGCCAGGTAGTCAGTACAGATAGTTACCACAATTTATTCAAGGATTGTTCAAGGTTACAGCAGTGTTGAGTGAAGAAACTTATGACCAATCCCCAAAGATGGATTCCCCTAATCCAATCATCAGGCAATACTGGAATGTTCTCCCAAATTATCTAGGGTGATTTGTTTCACCAAATTAATTGCCTAGCTCATCAGCAAGTCCTTCTCTAAATTGGTCAGAGAAAATCCCACATTTCTGGCAAATATTTAAAATCCAATGTGTACGCTAACATTCTATGCTAATCGTGCTTAAGTTTGCAAGTTTCATAGTTGATAGTCATGTGCCTTATATTGTTATCCAAGAACTTATAAAATTTTGACTAATATTTTGATAATTATCCAGAACTGGTTGAACATCCTCAATAATAGAGCCATTTGGTTCCAACCTTCTCTTTTTACCTTAGTATGGAAGGCTACTTCTATATCCAGTAGTGATCACATATACCAATCAATTGGCTTCCCAAATGAGACACAACCCATTATCAAGCCTTAATTCTCTCTAATATAAACACATTAGGGTATTTTTAAATAAATAGGTTATTTAAGAAAAATGAGAATAAACAAAGCACCAAAGTCTGTTTCTTAGAAAAACAACTTCAAAGTTATATACAATGAATACAAAATATTCAGAAGATAAAAACCTTCTACAGATAGTTTTTGACAGCATTCATCTTCATTTTCTTAATGGCTTTTAAAAAAAAGAGCTACGTCAGCATTTTCTCCAATCATTCTCTTCTGCTCCTCTCTGTTATCTTCTCACAAAATCATGAAAAGTGTGGCCTGCCAACACAGCTTTAAATTAACATTTGAAATGGTGCTTTCTCCCTTTAAAAGTAAAGCAAAATTCTCTCTTCTTAGATCATTTTTAGAGAAGCACAAAATTGCTACAGATGTATTTTCAACTGAGTCACTTCCTCATTACATGCACATTGTAACAGAACTGTCTTAATAGAATTTCATTCTATACATGCCTTCTCTGGAGCAAGCCATTACTTGCTTCAAAGTACTCTGAATTAAAAGTAGTTATTCCAAATACAAGTTTATCTCAAAGCAAGTCCTATTAAATTCCCTCGGGCCAACTTTTGATAAGCATGTACAAGATTTCACATTAATATATCAGCAAACCTCCATGAAAGCATGACATTAATCCCCGTCTTACTTACTATAATAAAAAAAAATATTCTGCTCATAACACAATAAATCTTGCTAAACATTTTTTTTTCAAAATATAATATTTAAAAGCCATAACCCACTATACCAAAGACAGTTAAATATGTTGAAACAAACAAAAATATAACACAAAGGACAAGCTACACTACCTTTTTGTTGTTGTGTTGAATCATGTCCTGCAACTGTCAATTATGCTAGCTTCTTCCTTTTGGTTAGAAATTATGGAAGATGAAGTCCAGCACATTTAGAGGTGTGCTAGACTTCACAAAGCTAATTTAGCTAACAAGAAATGTCAGGAAGAGACACTATTTTATACGGGAATTCTAGAAAATGATAATACTGCACAATTTTTAAGGATGTACATTATTCAATAATGTATCGTTGGTCAAAAAACTTCTCTGTTGTCTATCCATAGGGATTATATTGAAGCACTGCAGAATGTTGTGATATTCGATTATGTGTCCAAGCATTCTATACTTCCCTAAATTATAATACATAAGAAATACTATACACTGTATTGTCCATAGTATTTGGCAGAAATGTTCCATTTTCAACCTAGACTCTGCTATTTCTAACTCTAATATTATTTCCAACACAATGCATTCCACTGAAAGGCTGGTTGGAAATTACAGAAGCTGTAATAATGTAACCTGAAAATACACATTGGAGAAATGCTTCCTTAGCATACAGAATAGCAGGACATACTTGTAACAAGAGTTCTTCTACTATCAAGACCATGCAACAGCTCTCAATTCTGGTTCAGTCTACAAGCCTATGAGAAAACTGCTAATCAATCTATGACAATTTGACACTGACACTCATTACAACACAGCGTCTATACAACAATCTACTCCTTTAATGCAATAAGCTAAACAGGCATCTGATAGGAACTGTCATTCACATTCCACACTGACCTCTGATGAATTAGAAGCATTGATCCACAGTGCTTTGTGATAGGATTTTAATTAAATTTCTTTTTTTTTAAACCAACTTGTTGGAGAGATAGCCTGAAGGATGCAGCTAAGCATTCCCCAAGAAGACAATGATGATAAAATCCAATTCCTTTTGGGTAACAAAAAAAATGAATACTATAACAACTGTTTGTGTGTGTTCGTGTGTGTGTGTGTGTGTGTGTGTATCCATCATGCTAAGCTAAACAAAATTATGATAAGAACAGGAAAAGGATGAAATGTAGTGAGCAAAGAAATTAATGTCAGAAGTTAAAAGCTTCGTATAATCCCCGACCTCCGATCCTTCCGACGCGCCCTAAAAAGTTGGCTTTTCCAGCAAGCCAGCCTGGCCTGAACAAAACAAAATTAATTATTGATCACTGTTAATTTTAATTTTTTTTAAAAAAAATGTCATTGTCAATTTTAATTGGGTTTGGGATATTCTATTTAATTATTTTTTTAACTTTTGTATTATGTGTTTCTTTTAATGTTGTACGCCGCCCTGAGTCCTTGGGAGAAGGACGGCATGTAAATCTAATAAACCTAAATCTAAACCTAAAATTAAATTTAAATAAGCCCAGTTTACACCAATGCTATTTTTTATATCTTTTCGTATTTTTCTATCCTTGAAACTCATACCTGATTCCATCCTGTCAGTATAGAAAGAGACCGCCTGAGAAAGAGAAAGAAATACCAGATTTTGAATATTAAGAAAAATGTTGGAGAAGCACTGTGGAATTCTGAACGGTGCCTTTTGCACCAGCATCGGTCGTAACATGCATAAATCCCACACTACATTTTTTCCTTCATCCACAACACCTTGATCTCTGACATGATTTTTAAAAGCCATGCCGTAGATTACATCATAAAGGTAATAATTTACAGAGACTCACTTGGATTCTTCACCAACAGCCTAGCATCAGCTACAATATACTGAGAAATTTGTATTTGCCTTCATTTGAAACTGCAAAAAAATCAGGATAAAATGAGGTAGGCCCAGATATGTAGAAGCACATAGACTTCTTCAGCTGATGTCAAAAATTAAGCACAATTTAAGCATAGTTAGTATTTAAATGGGAGCCCACTAAAATCTATAACTGTAAGTTAGGTAAGGAAGTGCTTTGGAGAACTGTTTCTAGGAGACCTTGATCCATTTCCAAAGACATTCAGCATAGTACAAATGGGGAAAAAAACATTTTGGAGTTTTCTATAATACTGTATTCTGAACTTCCAAATTTTGCATACCCCCCTACTGGGAACCGATTTGAAAAAATACATCATAGGAGGAGAAAATTACAAACCACTTTCATACTATTGTCAAGAACATAATCTTGACTATGATATGAAGTCTCTATAAAATTTCATAAGTTGCTTTTTAATGCCAAAGAATATTATGCAAAATCATTTTCAAGCTGTAATCTTAGACAGATCCGCTCATGTTGCTTTAACTCACTGGTGTCAAACTCACGGCGTCAAACTGCCTTAACGTGATGCATCGTGATGTTTTTCCCCGTCGCAGAGCAGGGGTGGGCGTGGCCTGTGTGTGACGCATCTGGCCCACAGGCAGCCAGTTTGACACTCCTACTTTAAGCGGTATTTAACTTATGTCATGAGTCAAAAAACTTCTTTAAAATTATTACATGGAGCAATGACTGAAGTTCCTTTGTTTCCTTCCAAGTATTTACAAGTAGTCCTTGACTTACAACAGTACATATAGTGACTGTTCAAAGTTACAACACTGAAAAAAAAAGTCTTATGACCGCTTTTCAGTGTTACGACCTTTGCAGCATCCCTATTGTCACATGGTCAAAGTTCAAACGCAGCGTCATGTGACCCCATTTGCAACCTTATGACAGGCAAAGTCAACGGGGAGGCAGTTTCACCTAACAACTGGGTTACTAACTCATCAACTGCAGTGATTCACTTAACAACTGAGGCAAGAGAGGTCGTAAAACTGACTTAACAAATGTCTCATTTAACATCAGAAATGTTGGGCTCAATTGTGGTCATAAGTTGAGAACTACCTGTATTCACTTTGCTTCCAATTCACTTAAAGAACGTTTTCAAAAGTATGGCTTAAACATATATATAAGGCAAACTGGCTTCAATATGTTTAAAGTTCTTTTTTGCAATATATTATCAATTCTTGGCTATTATTATCAGCACAAGGAGTAAAAAAGATTACTGAACTATTGGTTCCATTGAGAGGTGGTATTCAGCTGGTTTGGACCAGTTCAAGTGAAATGGTAGCGGAAATTTTACCTAGTTCACCGAACTGATTAATACGGCATCTGGCTGGCTCCGCCCCTGCCCACCACTCACCCACCCCCACCCTATATATGTTGCATGTGGCCCAGCTAATTGCCTTAAGTCGTCACTCCTCGTGTGACCTGACCACAGGCAGCATAGCACACTGTGTGGCACTCGCTTGCACATGCACAGTCTCTACTGTGCAGCTCACCTGCCTAAGCTGACTTTGCCTTCCACTGTGCCTGCGCCCCAACAGAGCTACCTCCTCCTGCCTACAGGTAAGACTGCAAGTAGCGCTAACCCCTCCCACCATGCCCAAGCTTGTGAAACCGCCTTGCTGCTCCATTGTAGGCTGCGTGGCTACGGCCTAGCTAACTTCCCCCCCCCCACTGCCGGGCTTGCCTGGCTGGCTAAACTGCCGGTGCCGTGGCTCCATCACACACGGCACTTGCGCCCTAGCTAGTTAGCTGTTCCCCCCATCCCCGGCCTCCAGCACTGCTTCCTGTGCTTCTCAGAGCTTCCTGTGTTTCCTGAAGCTTCCCAGATCTTCCCTCTGAATGCTGGCTGAGAAGTCGCATGGCCGCCCACACTAGCAGGGAGAATAAATTCCCCAAGGATTTCTTCGCCTACCTGATTTCCAGTTCCTTAGCGTTTCTCACCATTGTGTGCAGGGAAATGAAAGTTTGTGTCGGCCTAAAAAGAAAAAAGTTCAATCAATCAATTCCAACTTCTTGCGAAAGAAAAAGATCTCATGAAGTTGGAATTGGCTGAGTGAACTTTCTTTCTTAGTCCAACAAAGTTTTCTTTCCCTGCACACAATGGCAAGAAACGCAATGGAACTGGAAATCAGGCAGCCAAAGAAATGCTTGGAAAAAGTGAGGGCATCTGGGAGTTGGTGGGTGGGGAAAGCTCCATTGGCGGAGAACAAAACAACCCCATTGTGCCGCGCCTGCAGCCATCATGCCCAGTAGTGTGTGGCGTTTCCTCAATGGGCTGTGCATGGGGCGCTTGGACAGAAAGAACAAGAGAGCTCTCCAACCTCTATTTTTGTGTTTGTGTGTGAGAGAGAGGAGGGGAGTGGGGGGGAGGGATCCGTGCTCCAGCCGGGGCACCCAAACCTCTGGCAGCGGCGAGAGAGGCTTCTGAGCAGCCCTGAGTCAGCCAGCTCCACCTGCCCTTCTCCCTGAATCTTGCCATTCTCCTCACACACACCCCTCAAGCGGCGGCAGGCTCTGCGAGAAAACAGGGCCTCTCATTTTTCCAAAGGCACAGCATACGCTTGCTACCTCTGCTTGTCTGCTTGCAAGCGGCGATCTTCTCTGATTCTCTCAGGACCCTTGGTGCAACAGAAATTTTGCACTCAACCACTTCGTGGTTTTACGTTAAGGACTACCTGTACAAAGTTCATTTAAGTAAGTAAAGATAAAAATTAATAATTCCTGTTTCAATAAATAACAGGGCATCATTAATCTGAGATACAAAAGAAAATTTTGTCGTTTTTTTTATTTCAATAATTTCCCACACTGAATTACGCTAACAACAGACTAGGTGTAAATACAAGTGATAAGATCGAGACATGAAATGAATATATCTTACTTATTTCAGTCACTCACAGCAAAACTGATACTTGCACTTTCATGATCACTAGAATTTGTACACCCATTGTCAACTTATTCACAAATTCAATTGCAAATGGATATGCCAATATCAAGGCTAATGTTATATGAGTTGCAGTTGCACAATAAAATACATTTGTAAAACTGATAGGTCACCATTTGTGGCATCAGAGTATTTAAAATATCAATGAAGAATCAGCATAGTATATTGTTGTTCCTGATAAATTAAGAGTGCATTTTAAATGGTCATTAAATTGAGTAAGAAATTAATGTTTTTGTCACCCATTGTCACAGGTGAGTATAAGAAAGGCTAAAAAATGATTTAAGGGGAAAGAAACTACTCGCAATTCTCTACTAACACAGATATAAAAGAGAGAGAGGAGATAACAACATAAACATGGTGCCCTGACCACAAATTACATTTCATAAGCTCTTCTCTCCAATGATTAATGCAACTGAATTCACTTTATTGGGTTTCTATCTCAACGGCCTCAGATGTATAACAGTTCCAACAATTCTTCACAATGCTAATTAATATAAAGTGACATTTTTTAGATGCAGGAATTAAACAGGGGAAATATGGGATTTACCAGCTCCATTATGTATCCAGTACCCGGCTCTCATTGCTGTTTTATTATTCATACACTTCCAATTATCAAACCTGTTCTCCATATAGTAGAACATAACTGTGTCTTATATATAGCTTATATATAGCTAGCCAGAGACACACCCACCCCTACCAAAGCCCATTTCACTAGAACTACATGAAATATTAGTAGGGAAAGATAGCAGTGACCTTTTAACTGCTCCAAGTATTTGTTTATTCCAACAATACAACCATTTAAATAATTATGTAAAGTATGTTTTTCTTTAACCATAATTTCAAGCATTTTGTTCCCATATTCAGTGAGTTACGCCATATTTTCAGTCACACCAAAAAAAAGTTCATTGATAAAGCAAGGAGTAAAATATTCAATACTACTATATAGAACTGTGCCAAAAGAAACAATGGACTTGTTTTGTGGAGGAGAAACCAAAAATAGAATAGCTATCTATCCTTTTAAATGCTCAAAATCACAAAGCTTCTAACAATTAGCACAAATAGAGAAATCTGCCTTAAAAAAACCCTCTGGCTTTCCTTTTCACTTAAGCCAAACGGTTGCACAGAAACTTTCTGCTAACAGCTGCAGTTTGTGCCAATAATGTTTTCTCAAGCAGTTGAAGAATAAGAACTCAATAGCATTTAAACCTCAGAAATGTAACCAGACACTTAAACAAGTGGCATTGTCAGTAAACCTTTTAAAAAAAACCGATTGTTGATGAAGGAGGAGGAAGGGGAAAGGTGGCTACTGGAAACCAAAAATATATTTCCTTCCTCAACAGGAAAGTTATCAGTTTTAGTAACCACCTCTAACAAGGAGCTGCTACATTCCATAATCAATGCTTCTGAGCATCCTTACTATATATGGCAGTGTTTCTCAACCTTGGCAACTTGAAGATGTCCGGACTTCAACTCCCAGAATTCCCCAGCCAGCATTCGCTGGCTGGGGAATTCTGGGAGTTGAAGTCCGGACATCTTCAAGTTGCCAAGGTTGAGAAACACTGCTATATGGCAATCCACTTTTCTTTCACATGCAGGGTCCTCTAATTTTGCCCTTCATACAATTCCTGTTTTAGGCACCGCTGACAAGCAAAATATAATTCAAGTCAGGCAGACTGAATGCATCTTTCATGATCTTACTCTCCACAAATCAAATACACATCCAGCCAAAATTAATGTCTCCAAGAGACTATTCTTGGAGACTTCAAGAGACTCTATTCATTTCAAACCAAGAAATCTGAACACACAGATAAATCCTGGAAATGCTGAATCTGTCAAGAATGTGGGCCTACTGGCTAGAATTTACAATGCACATCCTTAAGTTTTGATGTAATAGAACAAATTTTCTTGAAACAACATTTATCTCGAATACTATATTCCACGCCAGTATCAGATATTTTGCCTTCTGCTTTCAAGCAAACCCTCAGCACCATATGCTTTTCCAGATATCCTCTATAGATTTCTACATTGAAAACTATTACGATCCGATATCGTAGGTCCGATATTGTTCTATGTACAATCCTTGTTTTATTGATTGCATGTAATATTCTAATTTTCTGAGATGGTGGATTTGGGGTTTTCATGAGCTTTAAGCCATAATCATCACAATTATGACAAATCACAGTTTGAACTATCTTGCTTTGCATGTAATGAGTCTATCTCATATATTAGTTTCACTTTTTAAGTTGTATTACTGAAATAAATGAACTTTTGCACGATATTCTAATTTTTTGAGTTTCACCTGTATGGAACAAATCCAGAGACTTGCAATCTGTCAGTACTGTAAACTCTGCTAATCATTGGGTTTTCCTTTCTCTATCAGCTATATATCATTCAAAAGCTGTATGTCAACAAGCTAGCAAAGGAAAATGCTTTTAATTCCTATCTAAGAGGCTTAGGACCATAACAGCAATAATGTCATTCAAATCAGACAGAGCAAGCATAACAAGTTAGTTAGTTAGTTAGTTAGTTAGTTAGTTAGTTAGTTAGTTAGTTAGTTAGTTTATTTGCCTCCCCTCTTGTATCCTACGACTCTACTAATAAACTATTAAGAAACATCTTGATGCAGTGGTTAGAATGCTAATTCTTCTGGCCACCAACAGTTCGATCCTGACTGGCTCAAGGTTGATTGAGCCTTTCATCTTCCAAGGTCGGTAAAATAAGCCCCCAGATTGTTGGGGCAATATCTGACTCTGAAAACCAATTAGAGAGGGCTGTAAAGCACTGTGAAGTGGTATATATGTCTAAGTGCTCTTACTACTAATAATGGAGGTATGTAAATCATATGAAAATGGTAAAGTGGAAGAAAGCTTTGGCCTTCTAGAATTATCAACAGTAAGGAAATAAGAAGTCAAGAAATATGCCATATGCTAGCTGCATTGGTATGTGAGAATGACCTCTGGAGATAAAGGAAGAATCACAGCCAGAGGAATGGTCCAATAAGAGGCAGCTTAGCCCACAAAAGGATAGAGGGTGAAAAACATCGCCCTATTTGGGCTGTAAGACAACAGGGGAGAAATGCACTTTCAGACTTGTAAGGTTTTGTTAATGTAATCTTACAATAAAGTAGGATTAGTTCATCTCAATATGCTTTGCAAAGCTGACACTAGCATTTGTATGATAGCAATGAAGGCTTTGAAAAAGATAATTCAAATGTTCTGGCATGTTTATATTTATAAATGAAAATGGCTGATCTCACTGAGCTAAGCTGGACTGGGCCCAGTCAAAACCTAGACAAAAAAACTTAGGGAACATCCACACTATTGCTATAATGTATGTAAAGAAAGCATTTTATATCATGACTGAAATATAAAAGTATGTGGCCATGAATTTATCAGGAATTCAGCGATCTCAGATATACTTTTTTTAATGTATACTATGTGATATATGGATGAGCAATATCTTATTCTGTGAGGTTAAAAGAGTACACCAATTCCAGGATTTTACAGACAAGAAAATAATTTCGTGAGCATGAAGCCTTCTATCAAATTCATCACAAGTCTCATTTTGGCTTTATTATTCTCAAGCATTCAACATGTGGAAAAAGCCTACATTTAACACTCAAAGGATGTCAGTTCATGCAAGTACAGTAATTGTGCATATTCTGTATAAATTCTAGCTTTTGAATGAGTCAGACACTGCATTAGAAGAATCTGATGCATGTGGAAATCAACCTGATGCCTTTCCTGCCAAAAAGACTGGAAAATAGTTTCCCAAGGGTCCTTGATAATGCATTAAATCCTGGGAAACCTACAATTTGAAGTATTTTATTTGAGTCTACATAACATGTTAGATGAAGAAGTGTGGGGATACTGTAGATCAGCGGCTTCCGCCTTTTGGGTGCCAGGGAAGGTTCTCTGGAGACCAGTTTTTCCATGGATCTGGGGAGCAAGATTTCGTGCACTGCCTGCATCCTTCGTGGCACTGATGGACCTCCATACAGTTGTGGTCCAGTTTCTGGTAGGCTGCAGATCTAGTTCCAGTCTGTGGACCAGGAGTTAGGGGCACCTGCTGTAAATAACTTTCTTCATTCTTATGTAGTTGCTGTCAATCTACAATATTTTCAGTTTTCTCTGGTGAAAAAAAAATGGAAATTTGGAATCTAATTTCCAATATTTCATTCCAGCTGTTACTTCATGAGCTTCACATCTATGTTTGGAATGATTTGGGGGCTTAAAAACTTTCCAGTTTTGGAACATTCTGAAAAGCTCCTGAAGCAGGAATTGGAACACCCTCAAATCTGCCAAGAGACTTCCACTGCCAAAGATGAAGGCAAGTTGCCAATATCGGAGATGTGATATTCTGCCAATTTCTGTGGAAAACAAAAGGAATATATTGCATTCGGTTTTTAGGGCAAGCTTAATATTTTTTTTTAAAAAAAAATCCTATCCATTTAAAAAAATAAGAACTCAAGAAACTTGCCCATTTGTTTTATATAATGTCATTGCAGCCTCAGGCCGCCAAAAAAAAATAAACATTTAAAAGTTCAACTTCAGCTGACAAAAAGTCTCATAGAAAATGGCATTATGTAAGCTTGCCATAAAAGTAAATGACTGAAGTAAAACTAAGCTTTCAGTAATCATGGTTCCACCACAAAATCGCGGAGGACAAAATCGCGCTCGACGAAAGCGTGCATTTGACGTCATCACAGCGCGACGAAAACATCGCGCTGTGATCAAAAAATGTAAAAATAAAGCAAAAACCTTACCCTAACCCCCCCAAACCTAACCCTAAACCTAACCCTAAACCTAACCCTTAACCTAACCCTAAATCTAACCCTAAACGTAACCCTTAACCTAACGCTAAACCTAACGCTAACCCTTAACCTAACGCTAAACGTAACCCTAACGCTCTAAACCTAACCCTAACCCTTAACCTAACCCTAACCCTAACCCTAACCCTAACCCTTACCTTTATGTGAATCGGCTTGCTTTAATTTTATTTTTATTTCAATTTTTAATTTTTTTCGTCGCGCTGTGATGACGTCAAATGCGCGCTTTCGTCGAGCGCGATTTTGTCCTCCGCGGTTTTGACGGGTCACGGTAATCATGACCCCTTTATAAAATTACTAGTATATGTCCAGATTTTATCAAAAAAAATCTTTCCCGTGCTACCATCCAAATTAATAAAAAAGTATTAAATATATATGTCAAAATGGTGTATACTTGAAATAGACATGTGAATATTTTTATAACATTATTTTGCTGAATAATGAAAAGAAGGACCGGTTTTTGAAGCTATTGTGACAATGCTGATAGTAAGACTACAGTGATCTAGATGTGAAGGAGAAAAGATGATACGGAACACTTATGAGGACACAAGTAGCATCTGCTAACTTCTCCTTAAAGAACAAACTTCTGGGCAAAAAGACACATTTGATAGGAGAAGCGCTGATAGGCACTATCAGGCACCTGTGCAAACTTCAAGTCACGATTTCTCCTTTGAGCCTCAACTGTTGCACAGTCTAGTACAATGATGGAACACCTATGACATGTTATGTCAAAGGTGGCATACCACAATGTTTTGGATGACAAGCCAGTGTTCACCAATACCCAACAACTATTCCCCAAAGCATCACCCTGTTATTTCATCATTTTCAGAAGTCACACAAGAATGAGGTATGCTCTGGACCAGTGTTTCTCAACCTTGGCTACTTGAAGATGTTTGGACTTCAACTCCCAGAATTCCCCAGCCAGCAAATGCTGGCTGGGGAATTCTGGGAGTTGAAGTCCAGACATCTTCAAGTGGCCAAAGTTGAGAAACACTGCTCTGGACTCTTCAAAGTCACGTAAAACTCACGCAAGAAGGCCATGTTCTCCGCAGCCTTTGAAAACTGTGTGAGAATGGGATGTGCTTTCAGTGGCTGCAGAGGCCACAAAAGAGCATTCGCCGAAGTCATTTCAAGAATAAAGGCTATGTGTGATCCAGAGCGGCCTCAGGTAGGCCACAGGGGCCTTTAAAGAGAAAGAGAACAGTGTCTAAAGGTATTGGCACAGCGGAGCCTATGAAGTGTTGTTCACAGGAAATAGCATTGTTCCCTAAGGCTCACACTTCTTGGGGATGAAACAAGGTGGCCTTTTTGAGTGGCGGTAGGGCCCAAGTCAAGGACCAGGGCCTTTATTTCAGGCACAGCTCTGGCATTTTGAATGAGTGTCGCTGTTCAGGGTCACCTAGATAGGGACAAGATAGGTCATTGTTTCTCTTTTGTTCAGGGTGACGTACCGGCAGAGTCAAAAGGGGCATTTTCTGATTTTTTAAAATGCCAGGCTGCAAAGATTATCCATCATTGGTCTAATACTATACTGTATAATTCACTTGCCTGATGTGCTTCAGACATCTGATTTCATTCTTCACCTTCTGTTAGACTTTTTTCTTAAAGCAAGACTGTTTAAGGACCCTGAGGCAGTGGCAAACAGACGTTACCCTAACATGAGCTTCTGTGCCTTAAAAAAAGAAATTAGCCCAACTCTTCAAATCTCAACATTTTTATTTTAATGAAAAGCTAAATTGCCACTTAACATGAGGGTCCCTCACCCTTTTCGTTCTCAACTGCCTCCAGTTTTACATCAGATAGTCAAATCTCAGGAGGAGGGAAACTATCTGCGTGCAGATAAAACTAGTTATTTAGCAACTCTGAAAGCTTTGGGGCTACTACGCTATACTTGCAGTGATAGCAGACAATTAAAATGTAATGACTAGAATTTGCAGATGTTTTAAAATGTCTTTGTAATATTGTTTTAAGTGTCAGGCCGCTTTCAAATGACTTAGATCCTTGTAGTGTGCATCCAGAGTAGGAAATGTGTCTTCAGCTCGCACATGTATAGAGTTGGTTAAAGGGGCAATACTCTTTGGAGGCAATAGCTGCAATCAAGCACTTTCTGTAGCTCCGAATAAGACTTCTCCATTTCTCAACTTGCAATTTGTCCCAGACTTCTTGTGAAAATTGCTTCAGTTGTCTTAAGTTCGATGGGCTCTTTCTCCCACCTGTAAGTGTCACCTCTTTCCATAGAAGTTGTGTTATACTGACATCAGGATTCATGGCAGGCTCTTTCAGAATAGTTCAATGTTCATGTTGACCCTGAAGATGACATAAGTGTAGCCATATTTTATTGTAGCCTTTGTATTGTTTTTTTTTTTTAATTAACTTTTAGGTTTGTATGTAAATGAATTTAATAATACTTCAGGCTCGCCACTTTCTAACTGTGGAAAGTGGGGTGTAAAGCTGAAGGGGGAATGTTATGTCTAGGCAGCATTCCTTTCCCGTGGGAAGAGAGAAGATGCCTGCAGCTGAACGAAGGTGGAGTTTGGAGTCACCAGACTGTTGGACTGAGGATTGATTGCAGATTGTGATTCGGGGGGCGGGGGGGAGGAGTTTCATACTTTTGCTTTTCTTGGGTGTAATTCCGGATCCCGCCCAGCATTGGAATTACACCAAGACCTTGTCAATTTAAACTGCATGCAATAAACAAACTTTGAAAAGAAAATTGATGCCTTGGATTTTGTTTTTTGGGATATGGAAGCTTGACAGTTTTACTTTTCACTATTTTGGTTCTCTTGGATATATATTTTGTATTATTATCCTGATGGAAGACTCTTGCCCTGCAACTGAGGCATTATATTTTACTTCAGAAGACCTTGATAGTCTTCTAATTTTATTGCGCCCACACAGATTCAGGGCATCAGATTCTGGAGGCAGCAAAGCAATAGCATTACTTTATAGAGCCTCTTCCATGTTGGAAGGGTTTTCTTTAAACCGTTGTTTTTTATTCCAGTGAACAAAGAGCAAGTGTGACTTATCAACAAGTTCTAATTTTGTTTCACTGTCCAGATATAGTCTCCCGGACGGACTGCTGGTTGCCAACTTATATTCCAGCAAACTCCAATCTTTTTTATATCTGTATTTCATGAGTGGGATCTTCTACCATGGAAGCCATTTTCAGCAAGACAGTGATGTATGGTACAGCTTGATATTGTTGTACCTTGATTTCGAAGGTCAGCCAGGATCTTTATTGAAGCTTTGGTTTTGTTTTTCATTTTTCCACCATTCAAACTTTCTTCCTGTTCTGTCTGGGGTTAATTTTCCTCTTGTGGCCACATCCAGGAAGACTGGCTATGGTCTTTTTGATAACGTTAACGACTGTGGTCACAGGAACATGAAGCTTTAGGGAGATGGTTTTGTAGCCTCTGCTGCTACCATGCTTGCTATTTGCCTTCTTCCTTTCCTCCTCAGACAATTCTCTGCTGTTCCTTCTCTTATCTATGTTCACTGCACTGCATACAATGACAGAAAATGCATGAGTGAGGTATACTTTTTTCCATTCAAATATGCTGAGTGACTGATGAGATTAAAAACGCTTGTGATACTAATTAATGTAAACAGTATGCTTGAGAGAACAATGACATCCAATAAAGCTTTTGAACATCTAACTTGTTACCAATAATTACGTCCATGCCATTTCAATTTGTTTTATTATTTACAAGAATATGTTAAGTCATACATTAAAACAAAATGTCTGTTTTATGGACTATGAAAAAAAATGACGACTGACATTTGCTTGTATCAGTTTCGACTTATTTCACAGCAAATTGGGATTCTTTGGAAAAAAGTTGAAAGGTAAATACTTATGGCTGTATCTATATTTTAGATATTACTCATATTACATATTTTATCATGCAACTTTTTCAAATTCGGTGGGATTACTGTTCCCAGAATTCCCAGCCAGTGGCCCAACATGGGTGAAGAATATAAAAGAGGTTATATAATTTCAAACTGAAAGCAAAATCATAACTAAATCACAAATCTGCAATAATTTCTAATTTTAAATACGATTTCAAGTCCTTTCTCCAACTTCCCCTTCCTATGCTTTAATGTATTCTATTCAAAACAGAATTAAATCAGGATAAACGCAGCCGAAGTAGCTGTACAGGTGAAACCACTAAATTATTTTATGAATTAATTTTGTGAATTGATTGTATCACTATAATATCAAGAAAACATTTCTTTTGGTAACTAGTATTACCTAATACATAGAATGCAAATTTGGAAATTTTTAGAAATAATGGTGTCAATGGATAACCTTGTTCTTATTACCTCAGTTTCCTGTATGTCTTAATTAATCCACAGGATCATTATAGAGACATGGTTATCAAGCTACTGTAAAGCTCTTAATACAGCTCTATCAAACTTCATGCAGTTATAGAGAGGAAAAATAGATTATGATGTTGCTGCCAGTGAATGGAAAAAACTAACTGCTCTCTATAAAAGGTCGTAGAATCGATCACTTGAAATTTACAGACACATCAATACAATGTTACAACAGGGAGATTTTCTTGAAAACTTTCAAACCATCTTGTTCTTCCAAGTAACAGCTCTGAAAATTGGTACAAAAATATGAGTAAACTGCATCATCAGCTGGCAAATAAGAGGGCATGCAATATAATTGCTTATGCTTTTATAAAGCCAAGCAGTGGTGGAATGTTTTCTAAAAGTTATACAAAAAACATAAACTTTAACCAGCTGCCGCTTTGTAGATCTAGTAGCACAGCTAACTCAGTAAATATCTAACTCAAACACAAACTGCACAAGCAGGCAAAAACTATCAGGGTTATATTCATTAGCATTCCACTCACAGTAATAGAAACATCAATATAACTGATGGAATGACTGCAGCTTTTTTCAGTGCATTGCATGGGCACATAAGAAGCAATATCACAGGATGTTTCAACTGCTTCAATGCCATGCTGAATCACTTTGATTAGCACAAAATCTTGCCAAAGCATTTTGCTTAAGTATCTTAACCAATAGGCGGTTTATGAGTGATAGTATATAAAACATGGCAGTTCTCAGGGGGAATGATCAGTGATTAACAAGAACATTACAAGTTTGCTGAGATATACTGACATATAAGACAATCAGAATGGGCACATAAATAAAACTCTACCAATATTGTAGTTTAATTGCTCCCACCTCAGCAAATAGTACAGAATGAGAAAAAATAGTGAGCTTTTTTTTCTCAAGTAAAAATACCTTGTGATTTGCAAAGAAATGTATCTTTATAACTATACAGAAACGCCTAACTGCAAGCTGAAAGAACACAATAAACATTTAAATTATTAAATAATCCCTTGATTTTACACAGGCGGATCCATGGGGTTTTTTTAATGTATAAATTAACAGGATAATATCAACTGTGTACAGTACATATTAACCATGTAAATGTGTATGTGTGTAAATATACCATTTCATGGTATTTTGTTTGTTGTTTATTGTTTATTGGATTTATATGCCGCCTTCTCCCAAAGGACTCAGGGCAGCGTACAACATAAAAAAAAAACACATATTACAAAAGTTTAAAAAATTAGAGTTGATATATAATTCCTTTCCATTGGTATATGCCAACTGCAAAACATCCGACAATTTTTACACAAGAAGTATCATTAATATTTATATGAAGAAGTCTCTAATGTTGCAGTCCAGTAGGTCTCATTGGAGTTATTGGAAATTTTGTTGTTCTACTTTGAAGCCCGAGAGATTTCAGATTTGAAAACCTAGGCCTAGTTTCTGTCTTCAATAAAATCTGAATCCCGTGATGATATGGTGAAGGGTAAACTGTATATAGGGATGGGTCATTGCTTAATATCAGAAGATGGAATATATGGCTATTCACATAAGTGCACTCCACAGGACAGATTAACAGCTCCAATTATAAATGTAATCAGTTTTAAAACTTTAATTAGGAAAGCTGGGGGAGAAAACTCACTGGTGAGAGTTATATATATCCTTTTTTTTTTTAATAAATGTTTTTTAATTTTACTTTAAAACAGGTACACATCTTTCTTTACATCTGTAGAAAATGTATCAATCAATTACAGATAGGTTTTGGTACATCTCCTCCACAGTCAACCAACATAGCTCATATTAACTAAAGCATTATTATATATCCATTTTAATTTAACTGTAATTATTATTTAGAAATATTGATGAAAGTAATAATCTTGAACAATCCCTGCCCACACCGGTGGGAGAGGAAAGAGTCAAAAAAAAAAAAAAAAAAGGAGGACAGATAAAAAATAAAAAATAAAAATAATACAAAAATAGACGAAAACGACAAGAAACAAAGCAGGAAAACAAAACAGAACACAGGTGTCTATCATGAGAATAAAAAAAAAAGAAGTATATCAACTGGTTACAACATGCTTTGGTGCTTCTCTTCCATTAACTCATATTAATTCAAGTATCTTAACTCGAATATTTACCATATCAACATCATTATACCTCCAGTTTTAATTACCTATGGTTATTTAAACATCCCTCATCCTTAGCTATGCATTACATAATTAATCCATAACACATGCTGACATTTCATTTACTTATTTGTAAAATCCTCTATTATCATCAAATCCTCATATCCTATTTTAGCTGGACATCCATGATATTTAATTATATCATATATCATAACATTTTCCCCGTATTGATTAACATTTGATTGTATGTATTTTATTTAGTTTTTTAATAGTGGTAATCATTATAGTTAATACCCTTTATGTATAATCTTCCAATTGTTAGTTATCATATCAACTCCACATTATATACATTACTATCAATATCAATTATTATTCAACTATATCTGTTACAAGAAAAAGCAATTAGGTTTAACTAGTTTTCAATTGTATTCTTCAGTCTATCAGCCAGTTCCAAATTATATATATTACTATCCATATCAGTCATTATTCAGCTATATCTATTACACATTAAGGTAATCAGATTTAGCTAGATTTTAAATTACGTTCTACCATCTATCAGCCAGTGTCTCTCCAATAGCAAGATCTTCTCCAGCCAATTGCCACGCGTTGGATAAATTTACCAAGTGTTTTCATAATCAAATCCAGACAAAGATATTTTGGCACTTTTGGACTCTGAATGCCAACGATGAAATAATAATGTTGTCCTGGGCTTGTAAAATTTTCCAAATTAATTTTAATTCTCAAGGGTGGATTTTCCATTCCTCCTGCACTCTGTCTTTTTAAATGAGTCTTCTTTATAGCTCCCTCCCTCCTTTCTTCCTCTGAGATAGACCAGACACCATTTCTCACATTTTCCGTTTGTATTTCAGGAGCATTTAAACATTCAACGATCTCAGTTTTTACTTCATATTTTGAAATCAGATGATCCAGTTTTCTTTCCAGCGTTTGATAAGAGTCAAAAAGTCCTTTGCATGCGGTAAAAAGAGACTGAAATGAAATCTTGGAGGTATTTTGGGACGCCATGATGTGTCGTAGTTAAAAATTGCAAGCTCTTTTTTTTTTTTCCCCCACAGATTTCTTAGTCTCTTACAGGCTGGCAATCTTATCTAATCGTAAACAAAGTCAAGTAGTAAAGTAATAAAAGTGTCGAATCGTGACGGGCTAGTTAGTAGCAAATAAATTTTACGATCCACTTAGGGAGATTCAGAGGGGGGAGGATGTCGAGGAGTTTCTTGAAGCATTTTAAAAGTAAAGTAACCACCAGCCATAAATCCATTAAAAGAAGCCAATTCGCCGCTAAATTTCCCTGTTCTTTGGTTTCAGTTATCTTAAGTTTTTAACGCGAACATTCTCTCTTGAATAATAAAGTCAGCTTACCAGATGACATCACTTCAACCATTCTTAGGGGCAACCTGCAGTTTCAGTTAGCACGCAGCTAATCCAGAAAGGAATTGGCACGAGGAGTTAATACCCCCCCCCCCCAGAGATTAGCGGGTATCTCTGAGGTCCTGGGTCTCTCCTCACCTTCACTGTCGTCTCCGGGACAGCTAGAGTTCAAAGAACCCGTCCAAAAATCCTTCGGTATAGAGGAATTTCAGGAGTAGCCTGAAACTCCATCTTCTCACTGCTAAGCCCCGCCTTCTTCTCCATATATATCCTTTCTTTTTTAAATGACTAACCAATCCAGTCTTCATTTCCCTATCTAGTATATATTTAATATCTACCAAATTCCACATTTGGTCACCATCTATCTATTTTTCAAAGTTCCAAGCATTCTAACAACAAAATCAGCTACGTCCATCTGGGCCAACACTTTAACATATTTCCTGTTTTAAATTCCATTGTAAGACAAGTATTTCTTTCATTTATTTGAACGTTTATGATGTTTCAATCATTGTGACTCTAAGTAGGTTTCAAGCAAAAACAATATAGTACAAAACCCCAATAATGATAAAACAAGTACAAATTAATTATCACTCTAATCATCCTAATAAGCATTAATCAAGCATATTCTTAATACCCTTAATCATCCCAGATACAACAACGAACTTCCTCAGTTGAACAATGAGAAAGAACGTTGGTCTTATCTGAATGTGCCTTTTCAGGGGAAGAGAGGGAGTGGTCACGTGTGGGTATTCTCCAAAGACTGAGAGTAAACTTCTTAAATACTCCTTCCTTCCATTCTTGTCCAGTTTTCTCGAAGGCGAACAATGGTACTGAAAACAAACACAACCAACAAAAACCCCGGGAACCACCCAGCCCTCCCCTTGGCCCCAACAACCTAAGTAGGGCGGGTTGTGACCATTCCCTCTCTTCCCCTGAAAAGATACGTTCAGGTAAGACCAATGTTCTTTTTCCAGTGGAAGAGAGGGAGGGGTCACATGTGGGACATACCCAAGCTTAGTCCCAAGGAGAGAAAACAACAACTATGGCCCAAGGGGAGTATCAGCTGCCACCCTCTGCAGGACCCTCCAACCAAAGGAAGCATCCGAGGCGAACGCATCTAGACGATAATGTCAGATGAAAGGTGTCGGTGACGCCCAAGTAGCTGCCCGACAAATGTCCTCAAAGGGAGTCCTAGTGGCTGTTATTCCCGACGGGACAGGATGCCCCGGCGCCCTATGGGTCTCCACAATGGCCTGTCGTAGCCAACAGCCAATGGTAGCCGAAGACACCCTTGCCCCCAACTTCCTAGGTTGGAAAGAGACAAAAAAAGCATCTGACCTGCGGACCCCCATAGTCCGCCGGAGATAAATGCGCAAAGCGCGACGAATGTCTAAATGGTGCCAGAGTCTCTCCCTATCACTAGATGGGCCCGGGCAAAAATCGGGCAGGATGATTTCCTGTGCCCTATGAAAAGGGGTGTTCACTTTTGGGAGAAAGGTAAGGTCAAGGCGAAGAACCACCCTACCCTGGTGAAAATGGCAAAGGTCATCCTTGAATGAAAGAGCGGCCAGCTCAGAAATACGCCGGGCCGAGGTAATCGCCACCAGAAAGACTACCTTAAGGGTCAAGAATCTCAGATGATCAGACCGGAGGCTCGAACGGAAGCCCAACCAAGGCCCTCAGAACTAGGGGCAGATCCCATGTGGGGAACCTGTGTATAGGAGAGGCCCCCGAGCTCTCCAGAAACACAAACAGGTTGGAGTAGTGGCCCTGACTGCGTTCCAAATGAGGAAACGCCTCCACCGCCTGAATGTCGAGAAGGTGTCTTATAGCCTGATCCATCAGACAGTGGCGCTCCAGGCTCCGAGATGGAAGGAACGACCTGAAGAGATTCAGAGGGATGGAAAGGAATTCTAACCTGAAACCTTGACGAACCGTGGACCTGACCCAAGCGTCCGACGTGATCTTGTCCCACTGATTCACATATAGGGACAGGCGGCCCCTATGGACGACTCGGGTTCAAGTCACTTTCCTCTGCGGTAGGGGCGACCGCCGCCACCCCAAAAGGGCCACCGGGACTGATGCTGGAATTTGTTCCGGTCGTGGTAGGCTGGCCGGGAGACCTGCCTGTCTGACCTGAAGGAAGAGAAACACTGATGACAGTGAAAGTCGGGAGCTCTTAAGACTGCCTGCGATAAGAGTGAGACCGAGACTCGTTCTTTTTGGTGTTGGACGGGAACACCTTTTTCTTGTCTTTGTTCTCGACCAGAATGGGGTCGAGAGCCTCCCCAAAAAAGTTGGGACACTTAAATGGGGCAGCCGCCAGATTCCACTTGGCCTTGTTATCCATCTGCGAGTTACGCAGCCACAGAAGGCTGCTGGATGCGAATTTAGCAGTGTCCAGGGTAGCATCAGCAGAGAACGGCGAGGCAGCTATGATCTTAGTAAGGTCCTGTTGGAGGCGCTCATCCTGGATCGGGATGCGATCCTGGAGCTGCCTGAGCCACATGACCATAGTACGATTAAAGTATGAGGCTGCCGCCGCAGATTTAATGGTCCAGGCAGTGCCATTAAAATTCTTCCTTAAGGTAAGCTCAGTATGCTTATCCTCAGGTTTCAATTTATCTGTTGCATCCCTGGACACCACCGGGGACGAGGAGACCAGGGTGGCAACCAGGATGTCAATGGTAGGCAATTGAAAGGCCTAAGCAAAGACCTGTTCCACGTTGTAGAAGCAGCGGTCATTACTCCCCGGGTTGGAAAAGTTGGAAGGCCGGGCCCACTGGTTAATCAGAACCTCCATAAACAAAGGTCCTCGAAGTCCTGATAAGCCAGACTTGGACCCTGAGGGGCCAATCTACATGAAGAGTGCATTGACCTAGAAGTCCCTTCCGAGGGGTCTGCCGGAGCATCCCTAACCAACCCTGAAGAGACCGAAGGGGAAGGAGAACCCCTGTGCCTGGAGTAACCTCGAGATCTGGCCGGGGAGGCCGAGGGAGAAGACGGGATGAACCCCCTAGGGGAGGTAGAATGAGCCAAAGAAGGCCTGATAGGGGATTGGGACCTGCTGGCCGAGCTAGGCCCAACTGGCCTGGCCTGCTTTTCGGCCCTGGCAAATGTCTTTTCTAAGGCCTTGTGCCTCCTGCTCTCCTCCCTCTCGGTGGCCCTAGAGGGACGTTGCGCTGCCACCAGCTTGGTTGAGGGACCCCTGGATCCGGACCCCAGACCCAGCTCTTCCCCCACCATCAAAGGGCTTTCCCTGGGGCCGCAGCAATAAATTTTAAAGGAATGAATTTAGAATCGCCAATTAGCCAAAATATCAGCAGTAACACATGAAGGAACATTTGTTCCTACCTAAACCAACTCAAACCAGTGCTTGGACCAACAGACTGAGAGGAAACTGGGCAAGAATGGAAGGAAGGAGTATTTAAGAAGTTTACTCTCAGTCTTTGGACCAATCAGGCTTTGAGAATACCCACACGTGACCCCCTCCCTCTCTTCCACTGGAAAAAAGACTGATGCTCAATAAAAAAGATCAAGATCAATTCTTCTTCCCACTCAAGTGCTGTGACTAACAAAAGGTGTTTCAAATACAGCTCCCTAGAAATATCTGCTCTTCTCCCTGCTACAAAATTGCCACAGCAGAGTGATTTATAAAAATGTTTCTGTAACAGGGAATTAGGACCTTTGCTCCTGTGAGTAGACTTCCAATGCTTTACTCCTTCTATATTTTTTGGCAAACACTTCAAGAAATCTAATTTAATCATTGCTCTCCCCTTACAGAAAAACCTATTAAGATTATAAACAGGCTAGCCATGAACCTCTCTGTAGCAGCAAAGCAAGACATTCATAGCTAAACCATGGAAACCACACAGTATTAACATGCTCAATATAGATTGAGGGAGGCGAAAACCTAAGCAAGACCGATTCTTGGGGAACAAATGTCGTTGAAAAAGCCTTCCATAGTATTGTGATTTTAGGAGACTTTTTCCAGGAGCGGGAGTGGCTTGTGACTAACAAAAGTCTCCATGGGTGAATAGGCAGAAATATAAATTTAATAACGTAAGTAAATAAATAAATAAAACAGACCCATTAAATAATCAAGTTAAACTGAAGGCATTCAAGTTAATGTTTAACAATAGTGAACTGTTCTGACACCCCCCACACACACACACCTTGTCGGTTCAAAAACGAAAGCCAAACAGAACTTCAAAGGAATATTTTTATCAGTCCCGGCTCTTGCTGGCTGCAAGCCCAAAATAAACACAGATACATGCTCTGGCAACAAATGCAAAAACAAACTCACAGCAAACCACTTCTCCAAGTTGGTTTCTCTGAATCACGAACACAAACGGGGAACGTTGACTAGAACAGAAACGGAACGGAATGGAACGTTGACTTCTGCAACTAGGGCGTGGCACCATCCGTCTTTTATCCGCAGGAGGAGATCCTAACGAGCCACAGCTGCTCGTTATCCTTTCCTGTGAGTCGGTCAGCCCTTCTCCTGCATGCATCCCGAAACAACTCACAGGAGGTTTCTGCCGAGTCACAACAGTGAACTATATGTACAGTAAATACAGGATATATAACCTATATTAGAGCTTAAGAATCTCAACAACTACCGGTATATGTAAGCTAAAAGAACACAACTAACATGACCATGGATGTTGGGTCCCTTGGCTAGGAAATACAGTTCAACGCCATGCCTACACAATCCCTAGAGTTTGACACAACTGGACAGGGGAAACCTTTATTTCTTTTTTAAAAAAACATTTAATTTATGAAAGAATTCCTTGATTTTACCACAGGCAAATCCTTTTTTTTTTACTTCTAATCAACAGATAATATAAATTGATTCTTTCTAACTATCCCCCCCCCCATTTATTATGAAATGCTTTAAGATGGACTATGGTATAATGGAGTCAATAATTTACTGAAGAGATCCTGTCACATTATAACCCATATATTCCCCAGAATTTAGCATTTTGCCTCGAGACAGCTGTCTATTATCTGAATACCAGCTGCTGTTAAATTAAATTTGTACATGATTTAAAAAGACATAGGTGCACATATGCATATAAAAGAATAATTCAATTGTTAAGAAACCATTATTGTGAAGAGTAAGATAAATGGACAGAGATTTAAAAATGTGCTTTTAATCCATTTTAAACCAGTCAATTTAATCCTTTCTAAGAGTTCTGGATAATGCTGAGAAACATGAGGAATTTGTGACCTGAATGAAAAGATGAATAATAATAATTAACAGCTTGTGCGGAGATCAGTCATAGGCTAACATCTTGAAGGTTTATGAAAAACGTATTTCTGTATCATTCCCATCACAATGCAATGAACTATGTAATTTAAGAATCCACCAATCCTTCACTTAAATTATTCCTTTCTCTTTTTAACTGAAGCAAGATTGTCAAATACTTCAATTACTATAAGCAGAAATTATATGTACATAATAAACTGGCTATTTATTAATTTGAAACATACAGGTAATTCAAGCAAATCAATGGAACCAAAAAGGCCAGAAATGAAACCCTTTATGTAATTACCAAAGAAATATTGTAAGAAAAGCACTAAAAGCGCTATTATTCAACAGATAGTTTTGGCTCTGACCGTAGCTAACTGATGTGATGTCCTTGTCTTCTGAACCAAATTGGGATTGGACTTTTAGTTGATAAGCAATGCAGTCATTAAGCGAAGCACCATCTGGATTCAGATTTATGACCATTTGTACCACAGTCATTAAGGAAATCATGTGGTCGTTAAGTGGATCATGCAGTTGTTAAAGAAAATCCAGCTTGCTTGGTTGACTTTGCTGGTCAGAAACCGGCTGGCAACTTTCCAAATTGTGATAATGTGATTGCAAGATGCTGCAACCATTTTAAATGTGAACCTGTTTACCAAGTGACCAAATGAAGCTGGGTCATAAGTTACTTTTCCCAAGGCTTCGTAAGTTTGAACCATTGTTAAATGAACATCATGTCAAAGATTACATGCACACCTAAAAAAAAATGAGTATCCAGAGCAGCTTCTGCTACTAAATTGAGAACTGAATCTGGATCTCACTTTTTCAATTCTTCCTAATTGTTGTACCAGGCTATTTTTCCATTTTTTTCAATGTTCAGGAAATGCATGTTCTCCATCTTTAAAACTTTATCAGTTATCGCAACTGTAGAATAGACAATATAAAAATACAAATATAACCTATGCAATACATACTCATCTTAGAATGTCAAATTTGTGAAGGAAAAGTTCCCAATTTCTTTTTATGTTTTCCCATTTTCCTGTCTTTCTTCAAAAATCTTTCTCGAGATTAGAAAAAAATACTTATAAATATAGGTTATAAATATAAATCTTTCAAGTCCATGCTTCACTTACAAAGATACGTGTTTCTTTTAAATAATCATGTACTATAATCCTTAGATTTATATAAAATATGAGACATCCAAAATGCCATCCCAAGAGCTAGTCATACAGCATCCTGAGGTGTTGCAAAGGCTATAGTATTCTAGAAAAGAATTCTCCATAGCGAGGGAGGAGGAGTATCCAGATTGGCTTGACCTTGTCCTCTCACTGATTGGATTGAGTCAGATAAGCTCTTTGGGCTCCGCCCCTTGGCCACCAGGAAGACCCCAGTTATTGACTCAATCCACTCACTGGAAGGTGCACCATTCTGGATCTCCAGTAATTTACAAAGGATTAAGGAAAATAAACTTGGACCCGGCGAATCTTGCCTCCCTGCATCGCGCACAGTCTCCTCCTGCAAGGACTGGACTGCCACAAACCCCCTGGGTGGCACACTGCCCTGGCCACTGAGTGAGACCGGAGTCACTCACTGAGGACCTTTGCCGGGCAAGCAGGAGGAGAGGGCACAAGCCTCCTGGAGGCAAGCCCTGCCGCAAAGGCTCTACAGGCGCAGGAGCGCTCCCCCGCTCCCCTCAGGGGTTGAGCCATGAACCGCGGCTTGTTAAAATGCCCCAGAGGGCCTGCGCTGGCAGCGATCCTCTGGACATAAGGAGGGCTTTGAGAATCTACCTCAGGAAAACCAGGCCAAGCAGGAAACCAGAAGCCCTGTTTGTCTCCTTCCAACCAGAGTCCCTGGGTAACAAGGTAACTGCCACTACAATAGGCAGGTGGCTGCGAACCTGCATTGCCACTGCTTACCAATCACAAGGCCTACAGACACCAAATCATATCACAGCTCACTCCACGCAGAGCGCAGCCACCTCCACGGCCTGGGCCACACAGGCATCCTTGGCCAAAATCTGCAGGGCAGCCACGTGGGCTTCCCCCTCTCCCATTGTTAGGAACTATAAACTAGGCTCCTTTGCCTCGGCAGAAGCCTCGTTTGGCCGCAGGGTATTGAAGGCGGTCAACAGGGTGGGGGCCATGCCTCAACAGGCATGAGTTGGGGGGCATGTGGCCTCAGGGGTCTCCCTCCCTAGGGATGTGTAGGCTTTGGTACGTCCCAATCTGGATACTCCTCCTCCCTCACTATGGAGAAAGGGCATTGGTACTTACCTGATACGCCTCTTCTCATAGTGGGGGGAGGAGTATCCAGACCCTCCCTGACTATGTTTGTATGACTAAGAGTTATGTTCATGGTTTATGAAGTTATATAAATATTGATGTGAAAAACAATAAAAGCTAAGAACTGAATTAAGAGTCTGGAGTGAATGGTGCAACGAGTTGGATAGAGTTCTTCGCCAATAACTGGGGTCTTCCTGGTGGCCAAGGGGCGGAGCCCAAAGAGCTTATCAATGAGAGGACAAGGTCAACCCAATCTGGATACTCCTCCCCCCACTATGAGAAGAGGCGTATCAGGTAAGTACCAACGCCCTCTTTTAAATCCAAGTGTCAACGAAACAATTGTCATATATACAGGTAAGTCAAATTATGTTTTAGAAAGAGACACAAATGTCTCACAAAACAGAATATTGGAGCATATTGGCTTGGCAAGCTTTAATAAGGATTTTATCACATTGTATGGTTATGTTGTTTTTGGAGTCTTTGATGGCACTCATCCTGTTAAGAAACAATGCATTTCCCCCATTAAAACAATTTTTGGCTCATCTATATTCCTGCATGAAATACTTCAGGATATGAAGCTGAGTCACCCTTGCAACTGCATTTTGCGATAATATTTATAAAATGAATTACAATGCCTTTTGTTCCAAGGCAGTAATTTTCCTTTACATTTGCAATGAATATTCGGGATGATTTATAAATCTAACCCTAAAGATTGGTTTCACAGAAGGAAAACAGCTTTTCAGGAACATTTATACACCATACAGTATCACACTGACAACGAAGCATTAGAGATATGGAAAATAAGTTATTGAGATCCATATCACAAGCAGTAACTCTTTTGAACTAGAGAGATTAGGGAAATAACAGTCTTGCATAGGAATGTACAGCTCAAAAGAAAAGACTCAACTCTTTTCTTTTGCTCAACTCTTAAAACTGCTCTTTACATTTTTAAAAAACAATGAATATATTCAAAGATTTATGTCCAGAAGTTCTGCTACAAAATGATACTCCTACTTAACATTAGATATACATTTAAAAGATTAAGATTGCAAATGAATTGAATTTAAGTCATAGCTTTCCAGTGAATTAAAGTAAGTACAATCTATTATGTGGGGATATAAAATCACCACTTGACTAAATGACAAGCTCATCTATGATATCAGACTAGCGGAGAAGTATGGATTATTCTTACAGATAGCTAAGTAACATAAGAATATATAACATTTAGAAGTAGGCTTTTATCTACAAAACAAGATTATGGCTATGACTGTAGTAGTAATTCACAGTTAATTACTGATATATTATTTCACACTAATTTTTTCAATGTGGTAACATGGATAAACTTCCATAGATTACTAGCAAGTAGAGAGTGAATGTCGCCCTAGTGTACATCACATAATCATCGAGAAAATATTGTATGTATGTATGTATGTATGTATGTATGTATAAAATCTCTAATATAAAATCTCTCTGCAGCAGACATTAAGAACAAGGATCTCACTAACTTAAGTAGACTAAAGCTGAAATTGTACAACATTTTCCCAGGAGTAAGTCTCCAGAAGACTGCCGTGTGGGTGCTGGCGAGTACAGGACAGCATTGGTGGCAGAATGCAAGGTGGTCAAAAGGGTAGAAATGGGGGAGAAGATAGGTGTATGGAGACAGGTGAAGTGCAGGGCAGAAGTGTGGTTTAATGACCCCAACCAGGGCTCCAGATTGCTGTCACTACGTAGTGTAGTTACCAGATGTTTCACCTAATCATCACTTTGCTTTCCAATGGTAATGTAGGTCCCAGTTGAAGTTGTTAAGTGAGGACTATCTATTTATATTTAATTTTGTATGTTAAACCCTCATAGCATTTGTTGTCTTTTAGTAACTGCTTCTGAGTACATGTGAATTTATGCTTCAGTAACTTCAGTAACCTAGACATCTTGTCTTCTATTAAACAACATACTACTCATATAAAACATTAGACAATCAGTGACGATTGAGTCACCATCTCAGAGGTATTTCCTTACCTAAACAGAGAAACAGAAAGACCATGGCAGACAAAAAAGTAGTGCAAGTACTTCTGATTTCCTGCCAGCTTCCCCATTGTTTCCTTGTAGAAAACTAACAAGGAACATCAGAAATCCTTCCTTCCCTTCCTTCCTCCTTCCTCTTTTTTCTTTCTTTTTTTCTTCCTTTCTTCTTCCTTCCTTCCCTCCCTTTCTTTCCCTCCTCTTTTCCCTCCCTCCATCTCTTTTCCTTGCTTCCCTTCCTTCATCGCTTCTTCACTCCCTCCCTGTTCCTTCCATCCTTTGATCCTTTTCCTTCCCCCTCCCTTCTTTCTTCTTCCTCCCTCCTCGTCTTTCCCTACTTCCTTTCTTCATTTTCTTCTTTCCCCTTCCTTCCTCACTCCTACATTCCTCTCATCCTTGCTCCCTAGAAGTCCTGCAGACTTCCCCACTTACTTTGTGGGAAACTTGCAGAAAGAAAGTCATTGGGGAAGCCAGCAGGAAATTGCAAGTCTAGGGCCAGAGGTAAAAGTGGCTGCTGCCAGGGAGGAGAATGAGGGGATGTACAAGAAGTGCTGCACAGATTAGGAAGGTGCAGGAGGATGTAATGTAAGCTTGGAAGGGTGTACAAGAGTTGCCACACAAATCAGGGAGGTGCAAGGGTCCCTTTTTGACACAGGTCAAAAAGAAAGCATGGGATGCAGAAGAGATGTCACACAGGTTGGCATGGGAGTACAGTGGTACACAAATGGTTGGCCTCGCACGAGCACAGAGGGGCAGGAGAGGTTGTGAAAGAGGCTTACCTGATGAACTTTCTTATTGGTTTCCCACTCCCTACTGGCTTCCCTACTAACTTGTGGGAAACTGTCAGAGAAAACTGGAAATGCAAATCACATGACTTGAGTGGTACTGAAAGCAGTCATAATAAATTTCATTCCCTTGGAAATAATGAATCCTGGCATTCTGCATGCTTGTCCATTTCAGGTACTTGGGTCAATAATTATTGCCCTATGATGCACCATTTCCTGGTAGATGCATTACCAGAACTACCCTATATAACTCCACACAGAAGTAAGTTTTCTGAGTCACTCTTTAAAACAAAACAAAACACCAGTGAGGCAGAAAACAAAAAACCAGATTTCAAAACCATCAGTTGCAGGAAAATGATAATGTCTATATTCACTTCACTCTTCTCCCTTCTGTTAGCAACAATATATTTATTTTCAACTCCCATGCCTTTAAATTCATTGGAGGCATGCCACATTGTTCGACATGATCATCATTCACAGCTATTGTTTTAAAAAACTATTATGAGTGCTACTTTTTTCAAGATCACTGGACAATAGACAACATTTCCATTACAATAAAAGAATAAACACTGAACTATTCTGCTGCAAGCTTAACATTGTTTTTAAGTGAAGCCACCCAACTGCACTTAGTTTTACTGATAAATTATTCAAATTTCATACAGCTAAATTTTCTTTCTCTTTTTAAAGCTTTGTACGTCTCAATTCATATTCAAAAAATGTAGAGTTTCCTACTGAAACTCTATTATTTTAAAGCATAGTACAGGTGAAACTCGAAAACATTTGCACGATATTCTAATTTTTCAAGTTTCACCTGTATATATCACACAATCTATATCCAATAAAAATGATGCTACTGAAATTCTGATTTTATTTTATGCCTGACTTTAATATTTCTGTCCTTCTGTCCCATGTCTATTCCCCACATACATTCAATTTTAAAAAAATCTACTTTGACCTGAAGTAAATTGACCTGATTGGATAAAACAATAAAATTGTCGAAATATTTTTATACAACATTATAGAATCATAAGATTAGAAAGAGATCTTGGAGGACTTTTGGTCCAATGCCCTAACCAGGGCTGGAATCCTCACACCATCCCAAATGACTCTCCAACAACTTTTCTTTGAACTCCTCTAGTTACAGAGCATCAACAATTCCAGGAGACAGTCTGTTCCACTGCTTAATAGTCCTTGCTGTCAGGAAATTATTCCTTATTTAGAGTTTGGAGCTCTTTCTGTAAAGCTGCTGCCCGCTGGTTCTACCCTCGAGCATTACAGAGAACAAATCTACATCCTCTTCTATGTCACAGTCATTCAAGTATGGAAGGTTGCTATTAGCCTTTTCTTCTTTAGCTAAACATAACTAGTTTCTTTAACGATTCTTCACAGGTTTCAGCCTCCAAGCTTTTACAAAACCATAGAGATAACCTTGGAGAAACAAAGTAGTGGCAGTGGTTGGCAAAAAATGAATTAAGTAGAAGAAAGAAATAAGACATTGGGGGGGGGGGAACCAAAGTGAGCCCACTTAGACTTTCTTTCAAATAAGAGAGAAGGAAAGAGAAATGCTGTGAAATTTTTAAGATTCCGTCCAAAAACTGTAACTTTTTGTACAGGTAGTCCTCAACTTACACCAGTTCATTTTAAAACGGATAAAAATTCCTCACCAGCTGTAAACACTTTCTCTTCAGTTTCCTTCTGTTTTGGAGCCGTCCCTACTTCGTCAGCCTGGCAGCTGAGCTTTTAACGCCAACTGAAACACCTTCTCCTGCATCAATCAGGGACTTTGCAATGTCCCTGTGATCAGCAGAACGTAGTCTTCCTGTTCACTGTCTCTATGGGACGGTTTAGGTCCGATTGGACCACCCAGTGATGAAAGTATTGGCGGCGATCTCGGAGCGTCGAGATTGGGCGACCATTTCGTAGCGACGTAGGCTCCTCCTTCCCCAGCATTGTTCTTGTCCTGTATATAGTATCTGAATGCAATATCATACCTGTATTGATATAGCCCAATATTGTACTGATTCTTTTGATTTCTTTAACACACTGTTGGCTCATGCTTAATCTGTTGTCTAACAAGACACCCAGATCCTTCACACAAGTATTACTGCTAAAACAAGTACCACTTATATTGTAGATCTACATGATTCTTCTTGAGTGCAGTTTCTTACTACTAAACTGCATTTTGGTGGAAAAGCCCTATGTTCAAGTCTATTAAATTTATTTTGAACCTTGAGTCTCTCTTCTGAGATGTTATTAGTTCCCTTCAGCTGTGGTGTTTGCGAATGTGCTGTTTATCCCTTGTTGTTGTTAGTCGCAAAGTCATGTCCAACCCATCGCGACCCCATGGACAATGTTCCTCCAGGCCTTCCTGTCCTCTACCATCCCCCGGAGTCCATTTAAGCTCACACTGACTGCTTCAGTGACTCCATCCAGCCATCTCACTGTTGTCCCCTTCTTCTTTTGCCCACAATCATTCACAGAATTAGGCTTTATCCCTACTATCATCCAATCTAGATATATAGAAAACCGACAGCAGAAAAAGACCTAGTGATCCATTGAGTCTTCCCCTTAAAGATGTTTTTTCAATTTATTATTTTTAATTATTTTTAATTTTAATTTTTGTTGGATGACAGACATGTGTTTATCACAAGCGTATTTAAACTTAGTTACTGATGATCAATCTAATCATTCATAAAAACATTAAAGAACAATGAGCCCAGGATAAAACACTGAGATACCCACCTGCATACCTTCGCGTAGCCATAAATTCACTAAAGACCATTGACTGGGTCACTTATTCAACCTACTGAAATCAATCTGATAGTGAGTCCATCCAAAATTGCTCCATTGTTATCAAGGAATCAATTGAGGTCAGCTTCATCAAATGTTTTACTGAAGTCTAGATGTTCAACATCCACAGCAATCTCTGGTCTACTAGTGTATTCAATTTGTCTACTAATAAATTCACTTTGACCAAAAAAAAAAACATAACAAAAAAACAGTAAGATTAGTCTGGCAAACCTATTTTTAAGAAACTCATGCCAGCTTCTAGTTTGTTTGTCCCTTGTTTCTCTCTAAGGGCTTGTAAACCTACTGTTTAATTATTTTTTCTAGTATTTTTCCAGGTACCAACATCAAGCTGACTGATTTGCAATTTCCTGATTTTTTTCCCCTTTTAAAAGACTGAAAGCTAGCTTTTCTACCCCTTCTCCAGTATCCAAATATAGTTCTCAAAATATTATCCTTAATAATTCTGAGATCACATCCACTAGAATGTAATCTATTTGGCCCTGGCAACCTAAATTTATTCAAAGCATCTAGGGTTCCGTCACCACTTCCTTGCCTATTTTCATCTGCATTTCTTTTCTGCCCATTATGACACTGTTTCTGACATAACGGACCATCAGCAAAAAAACTGATGCAAAATAGAAATTAAGCAATTCAGTCTTCTCCCTGTTGTTCACGATATTGCCATCTTCTCCATCCAGTATACCAAGATTTTCCAGTTGTTCCACACCTAAACAAATAAACTGTTCTGTTATTTTTGGCATTCACTGAAAGCTTCAGCTTATTCTGAGCCATAGTCTTCTAGATCTTATCCTTATAGATTAGGGCTACTTTTTAATTTTCTTTGGTGGTATGCTTTCTATTTGTTTTAAAATAGACCTTTTCATTCCTCAGTTTCTTAGAGCAGGGGTCAGCAACCCACGGCTCTGGAGTCGCATGTGGCTCTTTCGTCCCTCTGCTGCAGCCAGTCAGCACCACAATTTTGAGAGGAGCTTCTGGTTGGGGGGGGGGAGCAGGGCGCGCCAAGAGGAGACTCTATGGCAAGGCGCAGATTTTCCGGTCAGCTCCACAATTGATAGAGCTTTCGGTTAGGAAAGGTAGAGGAAAAAGGACGGCATGCTAGAAGACACTACAGTGGGGGAACCGGACTTCCAGTTGGCTCCAGAATTGAATGGGGTGGTTCCGGTTAGGACATTTGTGGCTCTTTGAATGTTTAAGGTTACCGACCCCCATCTTAGAGGGATCATTATGCAACCGTACCAGCCTCATTAAATACCTTTCTTCCCTTTTCTCTTTGGTATTTATGTTTGGAACTTAATTATCTCATTTTTCATGATCCCCACACACATACACACATTATTTGTCCCTTCAGGATGTCAAGGTACTGAATCCTTCCTACTTTCCAATTACCTTACTGAAGTCAGCTCTTTTGAAATGTAGAATACTTACAGATTACATTCAGTTCAGTTTCTTTAGAGGAAAAAACCCTATATACTTCAGTACTATATTCCAATCATGAATTCCAGTTCCCCTGATTTTAGCGGTATTTGAGTTGCCACCTTTTACCTCAACCTAGAACTCTTTCTGCTGGTTCCCACAACTCTGAGCAATAATGTAAAGGATCTGAGTTCTTTAGTGTCACCCTTCTTAGGCTTCCCTGTTGCATCTTCTGAGGAATTTGTGAGCATTCTTTCCTTCTTACTACTTCCTTCCTGCCTTTGGCCTAATGCTTTGAGTATGGCTCTGGATATTGGTCTCCCGCCTCCTCCTGATTTAAAGCCTGACTCTTTGTGAGATGCTGCCCACTCTGCATATAAAATAGTGGTTTACTATGGGATCCTTGTCTGCTCCTCTTTAATGCATTTCATTCAAGTAAAGGCAAAAAAGAAATGGATTCTTTTTTCATTCTTGCAGATGGTACAGTGACTTGTTTATTTGGATTGATTGAAATGATTTTACACTAATAATCTACCATTCCACATTAAACACCTAGCTAACTCATAAGATTTTACCATAAAAGACACTAATGATACAACAATTCTTCCATGTCAAAAAATCACGCCAAGTATAACAACAAAGTGTTATTTTAAATGAAGAATCTCTTTCTGTGATTTAAATGATTTATAGAACAGAAATTTGTATATACACACTATATATACATCAGGGCAAAATGCTCCATTTACAATTCTGAGATGCACAAATCATGCAAAATACCTCTTGTAAAATAGAACAGACACTGCTTGTAAATTATCTTGAATAAAAATTTGTTTGTTTCATATGAGACTGGAGCCTCACATGTTCAGGACTAGGGAGAATATCCCAACTGAAATTACAATGACTGCCATGAAAACAGCCATGATTAACATCTACAATAAGAAGCAGTTTATCAATAAGCTTCCATGAATTCCATATTATAATTTCATATATATGAATTGTCCATCTGTCAAGATACATTGGTCTAATTCTTACTGTGCTAAGCCATGAGTTCTTTAATCAAATAAATCACAATCATCTGCTTTTGCATAATATGCTAAATCAAAATCAAACAAACCACATTATAGCTTAAGTACAAAACACAGTCCTGCCTTCCAAAATTGTATACCTATGTAGTTTAGAAGTTGTAGAGGCTTCAGACATCACACTATTGTTTGTTTTGGATTTAACACAGTGTTTTAACCCATCAAGTTGAGGTTTGTAAAGCACCAGACAACCCCTCCCTCTCTCTCACCCAATTCTGTTTCTGAATTTTCCTATCACAATCCTAAACAATATCACATTTTTTAAGAAAAAAAATCAACTGGTGGCATTCATACATGATGCTAAGCGATAACTCAGGCTTTCCAAATCACAATGCCAAGCCTATATATATATAGGTCTCTAGTTGTTCGGGTTTTCTCCCGCGTAGAATTGGAGATGTCTTGGCGACGTTTCGACGAAGTCACATTCGTCATCTTCAGGCTGCTGCTGACTACTTCAGGTTTGGTGTTTCCAGGAGTAGTGTGTAATCAAAATCTTGTTTGAAGGTATACTTATATTTCCAGGGGAAAATGACAAAGGAAACTGATAATTAACTACAGTTACCAGGGTAATCAATGTGTATGATTAGCCACAATGTGCTCTCTAATGGGTCTATTGGCTCACAATAATGTGGGACCCTTAATTTTGCCCATTAATTCTCAGATACTCTAAAGCTGGCAGAATATTTTCTAAAAATACTGCTTCAAAATGAATTCTGGGTAGATATGATACAAGCAATAAATACCACAAAAACCAAACCTGTTAGTATATGTACAAATATGTAAAATTTTATTTTTACTAATTCTTTATTTAATCAAGTGAAAGCAGTAACAGACATCTGACGTTGTGAAATACTGAATTTAAATTGGATAATCAAGGTTTAGATCTAGCAATTACTAGCAGTTAGGGCATATGAAATTAAGCCTATGTTACTAGTATCCCTTAATCATTCACAACCAAGAAGATAATAGGGGGAATCTACTAAGATAAATCAGAAATAGGAATTCTTTAATGACATTGTTTAGAGAACCAGCCCCTATTCACAGACCATCAGGGTATCTTATTGCCTTATTGCCAGCAGTGTGAAATAGCAACAGCAGTTAGACTTATATACCGCTTCATAGGGCTTTCAGCCCTCTCTAAGCGGTTTACAGAGTCAGCATATCGCCCCCACAGTCTGGGTCCTCATTTCACCCACCTCGGAAGGATGGAAGGCTGAGTCAACCCTGAGCCGGTGAGATTTGAACCGCTGAACTGCAGCTAACAGTCTCAGCTGAAGTGGCTGCAGTACTGCACCCTAACCACTGCGCCACCTCAGGGATAAAGGGATTCTTGGTACATCAGACCTCTGAGGTTGCAAGAAGCCCTTGAGCCACAACTTAGAATGAAGCCCTTTGCCGCATGAGATCCAGTTCAAAAAGTGCATCCAAAGCCACAGCCATCCCAGCCCAGCCACTCTTTACACCCTGCGCTCCATCTAATATTCCCCATCTTGCTGCTCTTGTTGTTGACTGAGGTGTGCCCAGCCTTTACAAGGCAGATTCTGGCCACATGAAGCTCTATTTCCTCTTGAGGAAACCACACACATGACCTAGGGAAGAAAGTGTGTGGCCAACATCTGCATGAGCAAGGATTGGCATGTTTGGTCAGCAGCAGGAGCAATAAGATGGCAAAGCTGTGATGGCAGGGGACAAAAGGGCATAGTTGAGGGAGATAAGTGGGTAGTGAGGAGTTGAAACACCCTAGGTGAATTTTGATCAAGATTGCTATGATGGCCATAACTCTGGGGACTAGACCCTTTGTTCAATGCTACCATACCTTCAAATGGTCATTGAATGAATAATCCTAAGTCAAGGACTTCCTGTATTTGTGATTCATTACTTCTGAATCACAGAAGCAATGTAAACTCCCCTGAAAAAGGGAAGGTAATTCATAGTCTACTTAACCAACTCAATATTTTTGGTTCACACAATAGAATGAACTATAGACTACTCACATGGACACATGGGTTCAAGGAAAACAGTAGATTAAAATATGGGTGATCAGCTATAAAAGTACTTAAGAGGCAGCACTTGCACTTTTTGCTACCAAGATGTATATATTCTTCACAGGACCCTGCCCATGCAGTTGGACAATTAAAGTATGATTCCTGGTACATATGAGCCATTCAATGTAGTTTCACCTATCTTACAGTATGTTAATGTAAACTAACAAGAAGATATTTTCCAAGCGTGGCTTATTCCATATAATGTGGATTATCATCGCATGTGAACCCATTTGCGCTTTGGTTTGTCTAATGATAATGTATTAAATAGATGATTTACAAATTATGTGAATAAATCATACTTTAAATACAGCATGCTCAATATTTTAAGTCAATTACTGCCATGTAACCACAATTATTACTAGGGTTATCAGATTTGTGCTTAGAACCATTAGACAGAATTTTCAGAGGTCTTTTTGCTGTCTCTATTAGTTCTCTATTAGTTTGTGGTCCAGATCTCACATCACTAATAACAGCTTAACTTGGTGAACTGGGTTAGAGAAAAGCAACAAACAGATAAAATAGGTTTTTGTTCCTGCACAAGATAGGTATTACATGAAACAAAACCACAAGTGATGCACTATGAAAGTTTCTTTAGCATTATCTGCTATTTTTACTAATCTAAATACTGAATACTATTGCATAATTTCATGTTCATCATTTCAGTTCTTTTCAACAGTCCTAATATGAGTGAAATTAGATACTATACCGATAATGCATATTGTTAAAACAGGCACTAAACATCAGATTTTGAAGCTATTAATAGGATACAACAGCTATGTTTCTTTCCTACCATGAGTTCATTTAAAATCCATACAAATAAAGCAGACATATGGCGGGGGGAGGGGGTGAGCCTGAATAAGTGCAAATGTTTCATGAGAGTCGAAGAATAAAGAATTTTGCACTCATCTTTCCTTATCCCCAACATCCTACTGCTGTTATTTTTCTACTTACTTTGGAAAAAGCATCAGAAACTAAGAATAGCTTCATTATTGGGTAGTTGAATATATCACAGGGGTGGGCACAATGTGCATTTCTTCAAATGTTGGCAAGTAAGTATGGCAATAGTGAAAAATACTAAAAACAATTATAGAAAAGCACAAACTATGCTCTCAAGGTATATTTGTTCTTTGTGAACTTAACTGTGATTTAATAAATTATCCAACATTCTGGATGCAACACATTTATTAACCGCACAAATTGAAAATACATGTCAACCTAATTATTGCTCACCAGGTTGTTATTCAGACTACAAACAACAGTATTTTGAAACCTGTAATAAATCAGGGTTCTAAACCTGGATTATTCCGGAAACTATGGCTTAGTATGATCTATGCACACACCTATGGGAATAATAATGTACTCTTCCACTGCCAGATTTAAAACTATGCATATGGCAAGTCCTTTCTTAGATTAAACATTCCTTTTTTTTCACACATAGCTGAGAATGGTAATTTCTGATGTAACCATCATCTTAATAGAAGAAATCCACTTCATCCAGATTTATTATTTTATTTCCCCCATTACTTAAATCATGAAATAAATCAATTTAAGGTTTCACTAATCTAGTAAGAATCTCAGTACTAATGAATGCTTATTTCTGCATACCTATCCTCAAGACAATATAATTGCAGGCTCCTCATGACAACATTGAACACTAAGAAGATAGGCTGAGTTCCTACGGTGCAAGATACTAAGCGTGTCCTGTAATGGGACTCAATTATAATTCCCCTGTCAGGAAATTTGCAAAAGAAGAATATATATATATATTTTAAAAAAACTTCTGAGTCCACATTCAGCTTATGGCACCAATCACTAGCCAGATTTCCAGAAACGAAGCAATATCCATTAATTCCTACTTGTGTATTCTATATCAAAGGAAGTCCTGAGGAAGGAAGATTTAAAAGCAGTGGAAACAAAATTTCCCTTCCTTTTGAAAGGTGAATTCAGCAGGTGAATGAATGAGGGAAAGAGGGAGAAACTTGAGTCCTGTTCCTGAAGGTTAGAAAAGTGCAGTTCAGTTTCCCTAACAAAGTCGTGGAAGACATGGGGGAGTGTAAATTTTTTTTTAATTGAAAATTTTGGGGGGAAAAAAACTTTTACGAATGTTTACCTCCCCCCCAACCCCCCCCCCCTCCAAACTTCACTCCCCACAACACACACTTCCCAGAACCAATACAGGTTAAAATCTTTAACAAAGATATTCTAAAATAAACTTTAAAAAAAAGTTAGCATCATCTTTCATTTGAGCTTTAACTCCTCTTTTGCTAGGCTAACTCTAAACAGATTATATCATTCCTTGCTTCTTCAGTCATAAACTATCTGGAATTTCGTATTTATTTTGAATATAGTCAATCCATCTTCTCCACCCCAGTTTATATCTCTCATTTGAGTGATCCTTGAGATATGCTGGTATTTTTTATTTATTTACTTACTTACTTATCTATTATCTATTTATTATTTATTTACTTACTTATCTATCTATTTATTATTTATTTATTAACTTACTTATCTATTATCTATTTATTATTTATTAATTTGCTTACTTACTTATCTATTATCTATTTATTATTTATTTATTTACTTACTTATCTATTATCTATTTATTATTTATTTATTTATTATTATTTATCATCATTTATCATCATCATGATCTATTACCTATTATCTTATCTATCATCTATTATCATCTATTATCTATTATCATCTATTATCTATTATTTATTTATTTACTTACTTACTTATCTATTATCCATTTATTATTTATTTATTTACTTACTTATCTACTATCTATTATCTATTTATTATTTATTTATTTACTTACTTACTTATCTATTATCTATTATTTATTTATTTATTTGCTTGCTTACTTACTTATCTATTTATTATTTATTTATTTTCTTACCTACTTATCTATTTATTATTATTTATTATTCATTTATCATTATCATTTATCATCATCATGATCTATTATCTATTATCTTATCTATCATCTATCATCTATTATCATATATTATCATCTATTATCTATTATTTATTTATTTACTTACTTACTTATCTATTATCTATTTATTATTTATTTACTTACTTACTTATCTATTATCTATTTATTATTTATTTATTTACTTACCTACTTATCTATTATCTATTTATTATTATTTATTATTCATTTATCATTATCATTTATCATCATCATGATCTATTATCTATTATCTTATCTATCATCTATCATCTATTATCATCTATTATCTATTATCATCTATTATCTATTATTTATTTATTTACTTACTTATCTATTATCTATTTATTATTTATTTACTTACTTACTTATCTATTATCTATATTATTTATTTATTTATTTATTTGCTTGCTTACTTATTTTATTTTATTTTATTAAATATATTTATATGCCGCCGCCCCAATCCCGAAGGATATTTTAGCCACCTCTTTGCTAGGTTTGTGACTTTTTTTAAGGTCCATTCTTGAATAAATAGGGCAGATCTTCCTTCCTTCCAGTATCGCTCCAAGAGGGGTGGGGAGTGTAAATTAAAAAGCAACAAAAAAGGGGGAAATAATGAAGGTAACCAAAGAAGAGAGGAGGGATATATATATAACTCCAAACGACGCTGGGGAAGGCAGGAAGGGAGGAACAGAAGCCGCTCTCGGGCCGAGGAAACGTGAGGGATGAAGCGAAACAATCCCCCCGCCTCAGCCCCTCATCAGCGCGGGGCCCTTTTGAGAAGGGACGAAGCCGCTTCCTCCTCTCGACCCTTCCCCAAAATTGCCCCTCAGTGAGGCCGCCGGGTAGGGAAGGGATATAAAGGGATAAAGCCGCTGGCTCGTCAGGGGCGGGGAAGGGTTTTGTTTTGGCGGCGAGACCCGCTTCCCTCAGCCCGCGCAACTTCTGAGGGGAAGTTGACCGGCGGCGGCAGCAGCCGCGCCACGAGCGGCGGGCGGGCGGGCGAGGGGGAGACGACGGGGCGGGGAGGGAAAGTGGGGGGAAAACCGCTCACCCACGCCGTATTTCTCCTCACGCTTGGTGGGTATCCAGCGCGTCATAGCTGAGGGGGAGCCCGAGTCGGGCCAGGGCCGGTCGAGGGAACTGAGGCGGCGGGTGCTTTAAGCCGCCATTTTCCAGCCTCGGCCGCCCCGGGACAAGGAGGAGGAGAAGGAGAAAAGTTTGCAGGCAACGGAGCGGTCATGTGGTGCAGGCGGAGCCAGGGATTGGGAGGCCCTGCCTGGATAGGGTCGCTGCGGACGGGAAGGAGGCTCCGTCAGCGCCGTTAAGCATCCTTCCTCGGGGGCCCCCCGCTTCCTCCGCTTGAAAAAAGCCGCTTCCCTTCCCGAGAACGAGGAGCTTCCCTTCGTCTGAAAACCGCCCCGCCGTTGCTTCACCTCCCCGCGGCTGTTTAGCCACAAGTAGCCGCGCTGCCTGCCCTCTCCCGAGGGGTCCCTCTTAAGTAAGGGGGACAAGGGGTGCCGGGAACCGAGGAAATACGGAACAAAACGGGCCCTGGAGACAGGAATAAAGGGGGTCCCGTTGCTCCCTCAAAAACGCTGCATGGAGAGAGAGTTCATGTAGTGCCAGAGGCTGAAAAAAGAGTAGAAAAAAGGGAGTTCCTGGATGTGGTGTTAAAGTTTTTTTTTTTCCCCCAATACTTCAGGTCTGCTGTATGTTTTTACAGCCTTGTTCTTAATTACTACGTTGTTGAAACAGTCCTTTTGTCTCTCTTTTTTTTTTTTATGAAAAGGAAAAAAGCATTTTCTTCACCTTTACATAATAAAGACTTCTCCACTTCAGCTGGGGGATGGGAGTAAAGGCATGATAATATTGGCCCTTTACTCAACTGACCACATCTGAGAACTCAACCAAACCTGGATTCAAAACGCAGCCCAGAGAGTTGCCCCTTTTCTGTTCAGGGCTCAAGCCATGTGGTCCTGTCCACCATTAAAACCATCTTTCCAAGCAGCCTCCATGTCTCCAGTGTCTTTTCCCCCACTTGGAGCTGAACCCAGAAGGACATTTCTTTCATCACCCCAAAACGCTGCATGGAGAGAGAGTTCATGTAGTGCCAGAGGCTGAAAAAAGAGTAGAAAAAGGGAGTTCCTGGATGTGGTGTTAAAGTTTTTTCCAAATACTTCAGGTCTGCTGTGTTTTTACAGCCTTGTTTTTAATTACTACGTTGTTGAAACAGTCCTCTTGTCTCTTTTTTTTATGAAAAGGAAAAAGCATTTTTTTTCTTCACCTTTACATAATAAAGACTTCTCCACTTCAGCTGGGGGGGGGATTAAAGCATGATAGTATTGGCCCTTTACTCAACTGACCACATCTGAGAACTCAACTAAACCTGGATTCAAAACGCAGCCTAGAGAGTAGCCCCTGCATGGCCCCATGGGAGTCTGACAACCAATCAGAAGACATTTCTTACACAGGATCAGGAAACAGAGAGGTGGGACTGAACAGGTTATAAAAAGCCTAGCAAGCCCCTCCCTCAGCCCTTCTCTTCTTCTCCACCAACATTGAAGCGTGTGATCACCTTTTTCTGTTCAGGGCTCAAGCCATGTGGCCCTGTCCACCATTAAAACCATCTTTCCAAGCAGCCTCCGTGTCTCCAGTGTCTTTTCCCCCACTTGGAGCCGAACCCAGAAGGACATTTCTTTCATCACCCCAAAACGCTGCATGGAGAGAGTCCATGTAGTGCCAGAGACTGAGCCAGTAGAAAAAGGGAGTTACTAAATGTGGTGTTAAGTATTTTTCAAATATTTCAGGTCTACTGTATGTTTTACAGCCTTGTTCTTAATTACTACGTTATTGAAACAGTCCTCTTGTCTCTTTTTTTTTAATGAAAAGGAAAAGCGTTTTCTTCATCTGGATTTCTAATAAATACAATTCTATGGCAGACAAAAGCAACCACTTTTATTAGCTCTCTTCATTACAATATGTTCGGTAGGTTCATCTGTTCTAATGCTGAGGGTCTTTCACCAACCTCTGCATGATATATATAGGATGTCGAAATTAGTTTCTAGTGTTGCGTCCTGATCCTTTTCATTTTGGGTAAGGGAGTTTTCACCCGACAGTAATAGTTGCACAGGTAGGTTTTGACTTACAACTATTTGCTTAGCAAAAGTTACAACAGACTGAAAAAGCCCTCTTACAACCACACCAGTCCTGGCAATTGTTATCATTGCAGCATCACCACAGCCACATAATTAAAAATCAGGCACTTGGCAAGGAGCATGTATTTACAATGGTCGCAGGATTATGAAGTCATCTAGTTACCATTCCCATCTGCCTTCTAACAAGCCAAGTCAATGGGGGAAGCTAGATTCGCTTAATAACTCAGTGATTTGTTTAACAACTGTGGCAAAATGGTTGGATGTGACTCACTTAACAGCTGTTAGGTAAGCTCCCCGTTGGGAGAGCGAGTGCGTTCAGAGAAGTGTTGTGAGAGTTGTGTTGGAGAACACACAAAGCAGCATACAGAGACACTGCAGTTTAAAGAGGCTTTTACTTTCGTGGAAATAGATGTATCAGAGTCCATCAAACAGTCCATGTCATACATGGATAAGACATCAATCATCAGTCATCAATGTCTTTCAGTTAAGGGGTAATTCAAATAACATAGTCCAGTATCATATAATCAGTTCCGTACTCAAAGTTGCTAGCAGTTGCAAAACTTACAATAGCTCACAGCACTTTCTAACAGCCAGATTCCAAAACACTCAGATCAGATCAGCATCAGACAAAACAGAGAGCTAACATTCATTCTGGTTCCCTCTTATGGCCAATTGAGGAAACAGCAACCAATCACATTTTACAGTATGATTTAAGGAAACAGGTACAGCATTGCTACATGATTTATATATTGCCAACCCAACTGTTAGATTATTCCTAACAAAAGCCTTGCTTAGTAGCAGAAAGTCTAATCCCAATTGTGGTCATACATCGAGGACTATAACTATTTTGTCTATGGAAGTAAGTGGGAAACAGGTTATTTTGCAATGTTAGAACCACACAGCCTAATGGTAAATGCAGGAGTGAGGGCAGAAAGAGATTTGACAGGAAAGTGTGGAAGGAATTTTGGCAGAAGGCTTCACATATTTCCAAACCTTTGGTGCAAATTGATTATGCATAAATTGCATAACTTTTTTTTTTTTTTGCCTAAAGTGATCCTTGGACAAAAATGGTAAGTCACATAATATCAATTGTCATAAAGGAATGGAAACCTGTGTTCAGTATAGCTCCCTGCTTATGTCCTATTTTTTAAATCAATTTGTAGAAAATAATGCTAATTAATTGAATTAATTTTCTCACATGACTTGTATCTTCTTATAACAGTTTGGATTTCTCTTTTCCATTCACTTTTTCTTCTAGGGATAAAAGTTGTTGTTTTCAGTTGCTGCAAGATTTAAACCAAATCTTGCCCAAAATGCACGAATGCCACTCCCACAGGTGTTCTGTGGCAACCAGGAAATTTCCAGAACCCCGTGACCAAAATAATGCATGTGGAAGGCAACCAAAAGATGAAAAACAATCCTACTTTGAAATTTTAATGAAAAAATACAACCTTTGCCATATTTAAGGAAATCAACCTTTTTAGCCTATGTGAATTTCCTAGATTTATAAAATGTGCTAAACAATAAGTGTGTTTATTGAAACTTGTTATTGTATGTTTTATTATGTTAAGTGCCCGTGTGAAACATGCACTATATAAATCTAGTAAATAAATATAAACTAATGTGTTGCGTTCAAACGATGTGCTCAACGTAGTTTCAATAGAGATGTACAAAATAGAATTGGCCTGTATCTGGAACACCAGGCATCACTTCCTATTCTGGACAATACATTTATATAAAGACACAATCCATCATTTGAATGCTTTACCTGGTTCGTTTAAGCTAAAGTCAGAATGTTCTTGGGTTGAAATGTTCTTTGTGTTTCATTAAAGTTTAATAAAATTGGATTGAGTAGAGCATGGGGATATACTGTAACACAATTGAGTGGCTACTGGTGCATGAGTGTTCTAGTGCTTGGTTTTGAATGAAGTGGCACTTTCCCAAACATAACAATGTGCAATTTTGGTCTTGTGTTCACAGTTCCTACTCAGACTTTGCTCAGATCACCAATTTTCCTGGACTGGGAATACCCTCACATGTGTTTCAATCAACTGCCACCACTCCCAGGCCTCTACTTCATCCATTAACTTGCCACTGCCGTTAATGAAATGTCATGTCCGAGCCCTCACCGTGGCCCTCCATGCTAGCACCGTTCCATAAAGTCCCACTTGTGCCACTTCTCTATGTTCCATGAGATCTTTCGGAACACCCTTGCCTTTTTCTCCATATGCCGACTGTTGCACCCAGCCTGTGTGGGGCAGCTGCTGGCTGCACCAAGCCTTCTTACTAAGGACATTTTGAGCCAATCTCCAAGCTGGCATCTCATTCTTGCAATCTGTTGAAAGCCTCATTTTCCCAAACCCCAAATAGAGATCTGGGGGTGGTGTCAGCTGGCTGAGATTGTTCAAGAGACTACTTCAGCTGCCACCAACAAATACTATTGCCCGGGGGCCGCTAACAAGACATAAATTGGGAGGAAGTGTTAGGTGGGGAGAATTGCAGAGTCCCTGCAGTCATAAATGTAAGTGGCTGCCAAGTACCAGATCATATAACTTCAGGAAAAGGTTGAAGTCCATTGTTATAGCACCATGGTAATTTCAAACATTCACTGAATGGATCGTCATAAATCAAGGACTACCTATAATTTCAGCTCCCCCTTATGTTTATAGTTATACTTTATTTTTTGCATTACATGTTTTTAATTTGTATGCTGCCCTGAGTCAGTGTTGAACTGTGGGACATTATACACCTAAATTTTAAATAAATGATGCTGAACTTAATTATGGTTTAGATATTCAATCATGAGCACTACAATTTCCTTTTAGGCAATAAAATTATTAAGAAATGGCAGTATTCCATAAGTTTAAATTTAAAGTGTATATTTACCCACTCCCACACACACACACACAACATTTTGATCTGGTAAGTTTCCCTGGTGTTTTAGAATGAAGTTAATTGCAGAATCAAATCACTTAGGTGAGTTGTAAAATATATGATGATGCACTTGTTTCAGTTCTTCCTACGAATATTGGAGAAGAAGCATGAAAAAACTGGTGAAGTATGTAAAATAATATTTTATGTACATATCTTTAAATGCTTATGGGTCGCCTGACTGACGGAAAACTGAACCCTGATTATGATTGTCAGTTATTAATAAAACATGAATAACAGCAAATCCAAAAAGAAAAGTGCAAATATAATAGTAAGATTAAAGTACTGAAGTTAATACAAATATTAAAATTAATAATAATTTAAAACGATTTATATTCAGTAGTGCAATAAAATACGAGTCAATCTGTTGAGTATATCATATTTTAAGAGCATATCTTACATAGTATTATCTCCATAATGAGTTTCACAGGCATGGGGTTATTGTCAGCCCCAGAACAACAACCTAATTATTCTCAGGAAGGAATATTTAAGTAAAGCTCTGGCAACCTCAAAGCATGATCAGATCGCCTGAACGAAAGTAGAAATTCAATCAGATTAACTGCTTAATATCTAAAGTTTTAAATCTTAAAACTAAGGCTTTCAATTAAACTTAAAAACACACTGGCAAAATATGTCTATGGAGATTCTCCATCATTCATGGTTGTTCCAAAGGTGCTTTTCCAAAAAGCAGAGGGACTTTCTTACCAAGAGAAAGTGTTTTAGAAAAGCATCGTGGGACACACTGGCAAGAACAACAGGTCACACAGTATTGGAAAACTCCCTTGATTTTCTTATACCTACTAAAGCGTTGGACAGACAGATTCTTATTTAGCGGAAGATAATAAAGTAGTCTCCCGGAGAACAAATCAAGTGGCCACCTTCTATATATATAGATTGTTACAGAGGTGGGTTCCTACCAGTTCGCACCAGTTCGGTAGAACCGGTTCGTCAAATCTACCGAACCGGTTAGAAGAGGTTCCACTAGTGGACCCGGAAAGCAGGACACACCTACAGAAGAGGTTCCAAAAAATTTTGAAACCCACCACACACACACACACACACACACACACACACACACACACACAGACTCACACAGAGAGAGAAAGAGAAAGGAAGAAATAAAGAAATAAAGAAAAAAAGAAAGAAAAAGAGAGAGAGAGATGAAAGAAAAAAAGGAGAAAGGGACAGAGAGACAAAAGGAAGGAAAGAGAGAGAGAGAGAGAACACATGGCTGGCAAGTCACTCCCACCAGGTCACATGGCCGGCAAGCCACTCCCACAAAGGAGGCCACACCCACAGAGTAGGTTCTAAAAAATTTTGAAACCCACCACTGAGTACATATTACACTGAAATAAAGATTTTCTCATTTAGAAGTTTCAAGAATAATTCCTTCCTTAATGCCCATCAAATTTTAAGCAGGTTTAAAAGAAAAGCAACTTTCCCAAAATCTTGGTAGCAAATGGTTAATACCATTAGAACAAACTAGAATTTTTTTCTAGCAGGGTTTTTTTCTTCCTCTGGTGTTGGCCATTTCAGTTTCCCATTTCAATTGCCATATACCTGTAATATCCTAAGAAATCTATTTGAATGTTTTGTATGGTTCACTTGACACACACATATCTGTTTCAGATCCAGCAATGCCCTCCCTCACTTTCGGCTAGTGAAATCCCAAAGATTACAGAGTATTTGTGAGCAGAGAAGATACTAGAGAATTATCACTCAAGATATATTTAATTTGCAGTTCTGGGTTTGTAAACAGAACAGCCTAATCTCCACTAATGTTTCCATCTACGAGACAGGCAGTAGAGATGATCCATCAAAGTATCTATTAGTTTAGTCACTATGTTCACTAAAATGTACCTAGTCCTTAAACTGGAAGATTAGATTATCCAGGAGCAAATATAGTAAAAAGGCAAGTAGGCTTTAGATTGAATTACCAATTGAGTACTATTTAGTCCTCCACATCTTGAAAAATACAAATCCAGTGCTAAATGCTGTCTTTGTGCAGTATTTGTTGATTTAAAGTGTCTTTATATTCCTTATCATGCAGTTTGCTATGGATCAAGCTAACATTTCTGTTCACAAATACCTATTGATTCTGATATCCCTGCATAAGATTTTTTTTAATAACTTGGACCCAGTCTTGCAAGACACTTTACTACACACACACACACACGCACACACACTTGCAGACTATAATGTAAAGGTTCCCCTCGCACATATGTGCTAATCATTCCCAACTCTAGGGGGCGGTGCTCATCTCCATTTCAAAGCTGAAGAGCCACCGCTGTTCGAAGACATCTGTGGTCATGTGGCTGGCATGACCAAACACCAAAGGTGCACAGAAAGCTGTTACCTTCCCACCAAAATTGGTTCCTATTTTTCTACTTGCATTTTTCGAACTGCTAGGTTGGCAGAAGCTAGGATAAGTAATGGGAGCTCGGTCCATTATGTAGCGCTATGGATAGTCCTGTAGACTATATATGTATACAATTTCACTTATACAGCAATTTAAATCTATAGACATTCATGCTTCTGAATTAACCCACAAACTGTTTCTTATTATATGCAGAAGGTGCCACTATTTTATTTGTAACACGTGTGGGTTTTAGCTTAGCAATTATAAACCTAAGCATCAATATCTGATGATTAATTGTAATCCATATACATGTACTTTTAATCAGCATAACCATTCTGTCTTTGTCACACTTTTCCTTCCCGCAAATTTAACTTCTTCTTTACTTTCACATGCCTATTGAGCTTAGCTTGAAGGAAAATTGCAAGCATCGCCTGTATCTCTTATATACAGCATTTATACTTTGTTTTTTTAGCATCTGTTTTCTTTAATTAAAACAAATATATTTTATTTTAACTGCGTTACGAACTTTTTATTCCAATTGCAAGTTCATTATACAATTCTATCTCTTACATTTTCTCTGGGAGATTGTTTTGCGATTATGAAATTGTAATTTTCTTTCAAAAACTCTGGTACAATACAACATCAAGCTTTTAAAAGTTCTTTTTGCAGGGTCCAGTTTACCTACCCATGTAATATTCAGGGCAAATGTGCAGAAATGTAGGAGCTGGTGATTTCTGTTCTGGAGCCTGTTCAGAATTATTCTGTTCTAATTGTGAATAAAACCTAGATAACTTTTTAATTAAAATTGTAATAGTTGCCTGAATGTTGGGCAAAGTCCATAAAATAGACCCTCCCTACACAAATAAAGTAAAATGAGTTCTTTGTTAATCTTTTAATATGAAAATATTACCATTCTTGTTTCTTCAGTTTATCATTCTTAACCGTCTTAAGCATTTAGCTTGTTTCCTTAACACACCCCATATATTTAGAAAAACAGCATGTTGGAACTAAATATGAATAACATTTTTGCAGTAAGAACTTTTGACTTTTGTTAAAAAGTTTGTATATTAGGGTATACTGTCTATCAGTATCGAGCGTTATCTCAGGAAGGTATGAATTTTATAATTTATGGCCTTGAAAAATATTTGCATAAGTATTAAAGGTTCATTAGAATGATCATTTTCAACCACTTTGGTATATATGATTTAGTTTAAAACGTGGGGAAAAATAAATGTTGGACTGATTGTTGTGAAATCAGGTAGCAAAAATGTATGTTCTCGATGCACTATCAGGAAATTTAAAAAAATGGTGAGGAGCAACAGTATTTTTGTAACAAGAGCAATAAAAGCTTTCAAAAACTCCAACACTGAAAAAAATAATAATCTCCGGAAAACAAGTAATATGTTTGTTTGTCTGAGAGAAAGAAACAGTCCAGAGTGGATTACCATTTTAGATAGCATATTTCTAGCATAGGTTGGCTATAACCAGTGGTTATTCAACCAAAGGAAAAAAGGTGTGATTATTCAGTATTGTATCCCATTCATGAATAACCATTAGAATAAAATTAAATAAATTCTCATCATGCAAATTTCAGAAATTACTAAAAAGCCAGCTCTTTGATAATATCATCTTTGCATGTTTGTTTTTTTTTGGGAATTACAATCAATGTATTAATGAGGGAGATGTTTAATATTAGAATTACAAAAATGTATTAGCTACAATTAGTGTTTGAAAATCCCCTAGTTGCTGGAAATATATCTGCAGCAAGGTAAAGAGAAATATAGCTATTTTGATGAAAGATCTTTCGTTAAAAAACACAGAAAATACATCATCTCAATGAAAAGATTATTTAAAAACATATATATATATATATATATATATATATATATACACACACATACACACATACATACATACATACATACACATACATACATACATACATATATATGTGCAATATAGAATTTTGTTTTATCTGACTTTGATTAAATAATTGTTCCTAGTTTTTACTTTGAATCTGATGAAAGAGGAAGGAATTCAAGTCAGATTTGGATGCAGAAGTTTGGATTGCAAAAGGAAGGATTCAGAGTTGTTCTTAACAACTTCTTAAAGAGTTGTTCTTTTAATGTCTTAAAGCGTTTATGCTATTTATGGGCAACTGATCATGTAGAAGAAATAAGATTATTTCTGCCAATTTCTTCTATCTTCTTACAATTCAAGCTCTACTTCTAACATTGTTCCAGAGGAGATCGTAATTCTTTGAGGACCCAGAGAAATTTCTTTGCAAATCACTTTCAGCCATTCTCTGTCAAAAGCATTTTTGCAAGTAGGATTCTGATAATAGATCTGATATAGAAAAGCATATTTCCTTCTCTAGGATAAAATCCTTCCAATCTCAATTCCTCTTCATTTGACAATTTCAGCATTTCAGACAATTTCAGCATATTTTAATGCCTTTTGCCACTAGGATGGTTTAATCAACGGAGTATGATATAGTTATCAAGACTAAGAACTCTACTATTTTGTCTTTAAAATATGTTAGATTTAAATTTAAAAGTACTACAATTCCAAAACTACTGCAACTGCAAGTTAGAGCACATCTTATTGCCTGCACCATATGGATATTTATGTACATGAATACACATGTAAGAATATTTAGTTATTTAAAATTTATATACAACTTTATAATGTAAACATATATTTTATAAAACATGAAAACAGAAGGATGGGAATATACACGAAATAGAATGCTACTTTCAAAGGTTTTTATTAAATCCAGACAGCTATAAACTTAAAATGAAAAAAAAAATGAATTATTTCTGTACTATAGTTGGCAATTTACGTTCTCAAAACACTATAAATGTAACTATTATTTTCAAAGAATCCTTAAGAGATAGTAGCATATTTACAATTTACATTTTTAAATTTAATTTATATGACAATTATTCCACAAAAATTCCACATTCCACAAATAAAATGAACATTGATCATGAAAAAATAACTTCAGAGATTCTTCCAAATTGTACTCTTTGTTCAAAAATCATGGAGTAAATACTAAACTATGGGAAAATGACATGGGTTATTAGCCTCCACTATACGTCAATATTTAATAGAATCCATTCTTCCATCTACACTACTTCCTCTGCCATGGGCTACCCAAGAAAATAATAGAGAATAATAGAGCCACCTATAGTTAAAAATTGTCTTAAAGTCAAATGCTTCCGTTTTTCTCACATGTGTCTTGTGCAGTTGTGGTCAAACAGTCCTTTAAAGATATTTGGTTAACATAGCTGAAGTCATGAAGGGAGAGAGAAAGAAAATCTATAACTTATAAATCTATAACTTTTTGTCTGAAAAGACTGAACAACCAGTTGTCGGAAATGACATGAGTTTCCTGCCTGAGCAGAGAGTTGGATTTAGAAGAACTCCAAGGTCCCTTCCAACTCTGTTATTTGTTAAATAATACATTAAGACAACACTGTAAATTCTATGGAGATTATATGTCAAGTTAAAATATAAATTTTGAAGCTCACATTTTGGCCATAGAAAAATTATGCATGTAAAATTGTAGTCTAAAAATGGTTCCCAAAAGAGTTGAATTTATATCAGATTTATTTTTTAAAAAGGAAGTCATTTGTTTAAGTGTACTTCCACAGTTTGGTTAGCCCATGTCGTTAACCTGGTCCCTACCGCCCACTAGTGGGCGTTTTGGGATTCCAGGTGGGCGCTAGGGACATCGGAGGTTAAAACCTCCTTTTGAGCGAGTGGACAGGCGTGAGCGCACACATCAATAAACCAATGTGTGCGTGCACGCAAACAAGCAAACACGTGGGAAGAGGAAGAGGAGGAGTGGAAACTGATAGCAGGGACAGGCAGGTAAGTTTTGTTATCTTATAAAATAAAGTGGAGCAGAGCAGTTGCAAAATAGGAGAAAGAAAAGTTATAGGCAGGAGAGAATTGTTGTTGTCTAATATTAATAAGTGGGCTAACTAGCTCAGCCTTACTTTGTACATTGCCCTAAGGAAGGTAAAAAAAGGAGATAAAAAGGAATGATAAAAAAAATTAACAAAAAAGGGAAGAAAAATAGAGAAAAGGGGATAAAATAAAGGAGGAGAGTAAGCAGTGTTTAGTCTGGCTCATAAATTAAGTTTTGTTATCTTATAAAATAAAAGAAAGAAATAAGTAAAGGAAGGAGAAGGAGAAAATAAAAAAAGGGAAAAAGAGATCCTTGATATGGTGAAATACTATAAGAAAGGTAAAGAAGAAGAAGGCAGGAAAAGGAATTTTGTTTTGATGGTGACACTTAACAAAAATTGGCACCTAATACAGCATTGTTTTTGCTGTTTGTAATAAAAGGGAAAAGAGGAGGGGGAAAAGTGTGGAGTGCAGATCAAAACGTAAGAGTAAAAGGAGTTGTTAAATTGTGAAACAAATTTAGAACCCATGTCTGAAAAAAAATAAATATGCTCATGTTCCGCACTTGCGCAAAAACTGGTGGGCGGTAAGGAAATTTTTCCATCAAGAAAGATCCATTAGTGGGCGGTAAGTAGAAAAAGGTTTGACTACCACTGGGTTAGCCATCCTGTCACTCTGAAGTGAACCTGGCTAAAGCCATCTTTTGCTGCCCCATAGTTGTCATGAACCCTGAGAGGAGTAAGTAGATAGACCGTCTAACCGCCAAAAAGTTTTCCTGTGGGAACCAAGGTCATCTTAACAGGTGGCTGTGAGAGGAGAAGAGTGACTTAGCAGCCTGCCAGCTACTTCCATTGGACAATGTGACCGGTGACAACTGGGAGGGGAAAATTTTGCTCTTTTAATTAGGTGAAAACCACAAGAACTTTTAGAGTTGGTTTTCACTGACTGTGCCGATCAGTGGTGGGTTTCAAAAATTGTTCGAACCTACTCTGTGGGTGTGGCCTCCTTTGTGGGAGTGGCTTGCCGCCCATGTGACCAGATGGGAGTGGCTTGCCGCCCATGTGACCGGATATGAAGATGCCGACGACACTTGTCAGAACCACCTTAAATGACCTCACACACAGCACTGGCATGCATAAGAATATGATGTAAACTTGTTTTTTAAAAGGCATCTTTGGTTTGCCTTAAAACAACTTCAACACACGCAATGTTCTGATTGCACCACAAACGCAGCAGTCATCCTTCACTTTCACAGAGGCACTGAGGTTTATAAATACGAGCATGATAGTGTAGAATAATCATATCCAAGGACCAGTGGTGGGTTCAAAAAAATTTGGAACCTCTTCTGTAGGTGTCGCCTGGTTTCCGGATCCACTGGTGGAACCTCTTCTGTAGATTTGAATACCGAATAGGTGCGAACTGGTAGGAACCCACCTCTGGTGCCGATATAATATATCCAATAAACATATTCTTTGAGGAATCGACCTGCCTCAAAGTTCTGCTTTCAATGGGTGAGTTACTCAGCACGCTGACACATTCTTCCATCCAGTTAAAAAACATATGAAATCCTTCCATTCATTAACATATACAATGCCAATTTAGTATATTTTTGAAGAATGGGTAATTTTTTGATGTTAATAAATCTATCACAGAATGAAATAGGACTATAACTTCTCAAATTTCTTATTTTCTATAACGGATGATTTCCACCATGCAATTTCTTTTTTTTTAATGATGTATCTATCTCACAGTGCAAAAAGTCAGCTATATGCATTTTTTGTGTATATTTCCCTTGCTTTGTAAGAGCAAATTATCTTCATTTTCAATATTTGACAGTTGCTTAAAGAAATTCTTGGTAACTGTGGGTAGACCGAATAATAACTATAGTCTAAAAAGTTAAAAGTATTTGTTCTCCTCTGAAATTGTCTTGACCTTGTTAATTATAGGTTTAATTTCCTTTTGGGTGTAGTTACTTTCTTAACAGTAAAAACAAAAATAAAAATGAATCAACTGCAGCAGTGCCCATGCTTCTTCGCTTGCCATTATCACTGTTTTATAATTCTACACATTCAGGTTTGCAGAAAAATACCATGTTTAACATTGTTAAGCCAGTTACAGCATGTGTTCCCTTGAGGATTAATTGAAGCAGACAATCTGATCAGGATGCTTAACTAACTGAAAAAAAATTGCTTGACAAATAACAAGCATGCAGCATGGTTGAACGGTGCCAATTTTATAAGCTGTTAGATAATGGCCACTACTTACCTTGGGAATAGTTATTATATTTTACTGTGACCCAAACTAATATAATGGGATTTATAAGCATACAAACAGATAGTGCCTTTCTTTACAGCCCAATTTTATGGATGTTTATTCAGAAGGATGTATTATACTGATAATATTCAATATATACTTATTACAATGAGAAGGATGCTTCCTGATCCATCAGACTAAATCAGCATTAATTTTATGGCATACGATGTCCCTTTATTTAGCATCCTCTCCCCTGTCTCCTTTGTAACTGTTGCTATGGAAATTATAGTAATACAATAACTTGTAATTCAAACGTCCTAGTTAGAAAAAAAATCTTCAAAAGTTGTTTGTGTGCCTTTCTCTCTCTAAATGCACTCACACAAACATGTTTTATATTTCAGAAAGGACAACTAACCTAAGAAGTGTTATGAGAAATTGTAATTTCTCTGGAATAAGAAATTCTCTGGAAGGTGATAATTCACAAAGGTTGTGTGGTATTAATTTTTTCCTTCGTGCTGGGCCTTTTTGCCTCTTGATCGTAGAAATGTGTTCCTTTGAATTATAAGTAAATATTATCTAGAGTGTTTGAAGTGCCAAGATTTCTGCTCTTCCTCTGTATTGGTTTTGTTCATTTGCATTATAAGACAAAAGACTTTTAAAAGTAAAATTGGGCCCTTGGTAAAATGTTCACCATAGAATTGAAATTGCTGCTCTGTCAACTCACACCCATTTAAGAAAAAGAAGCGTTCGTGGGGACATGCCAGATATTGTGAATCATAATTTAAATTTTTTACAGCAGTTATTAAGTCACAAAAGGCAAGGAACGCAAATGCTTCTTTAATTTCTTTTTTACAAGATTTGAAATAATATGTGAAAATGCAGCAAAGAAGAAGCAAATTAATCCTTATGTCTTTGTATTTTCATTGTTATCCAAGAGAATCTACCTACATGTGTAAATGCATATTGCATACATAAAGCCAATCTGGATACTGCAGTAAACAACTCCATTGTTTATTCTTAGAAAAAAAATATCTACATATTTCTAGGCTCTGTGCAAAATCTATTTGTTGATGTGCCTGATTAGGACTTAGTTGTACACCTAAGTGGGAAAGGACATTGTGTCATCTCACAAGTAACATTTTCCCATGCAGAGCAGGATGTTCAAGAGGTCAAAACATTACCACAAGCCCAGACAGTTTTTTTTTCCTCTGTCTTAAAAGGGATGATCACAGACCCAGTTTTATTAATCCAGCACCAACCTTTATATTTATACACACACACAGACACACAAACACACAAAGACACAGACACACACACACAGACACACACACAGAGAGAGAGAGAGAGAGGAGAGAGAGATTTCTTATCTTCCTAGACATCACCAATTATTCAGTAGTTAAAAATCCATCAATGCATGTTTAGAGCACATTTGTTCATTTTCTAAAGTGGGGGGGGGGAGCAACATTTCTCACAATTTTTCTTTTAGTTTCTAGTTACAGTTTTTTTAGTAAAGCAAACAAAAAAAGCGCTACTTCCTTTTTGGAGAACAATTTCACTGTGGTTTCTTTGACTTAAATGACCTTATCAACGTTTTCAATCTTGGAACTGTTAGAACCACAAAATACAGAGTGACCTGACAGTTTTATTATATAGAACTGAGCTACATGATTCCTATGTTGGTGAGCCTGATTCCATGAAACTAGGGGAATGGAGAGAGTTCCAAATCTCCCGTAAAAAAGAGGATATGGGAACCAAAAAGTGCCAAAAGAAGAAAACTCCAGCCCACTAAACCACCTCTAATTTCAGAAGCTGAACATTTTAAAACAAAGCCAAACTATATCTTGACTTACTTGACTTAAGTCTTTAGCGTCAGTACGGCATCGCCAATCCCTTCGCTGTAGAGTCGCATGCATCCCGAATCAACGGGATCCATGATTCTAGGCTGAGTACTACTTGAGCTCGCCGGGCCCAAGAGTCGACAGAGCCCCTTCTGTTGGAAAACGGTGGGCACCTCGAGAAGGCAGGGGTTGTCTTGATAATGAGAGGCTATATTTTGCGCGTCAATTATCCTTGCCCACCAAACTATATCAATGCCTAGGTTAGTGCAAAATATCTGTCACCTGGTCTGCCACCTTTAATTTGCAGGTGTATAATCCCAGGGCAATCAGCCCTGAGTGAATATATTTCCCCAGTAAACTCTGTTGTCTCGTGGGAAGTTTGCAACTTTAGTCATCCTATTTTGCGCTATACGATATATTTATTTCTCCAGTGCACAAATATATAAAACTGACAGTGTCCTGCATAAAAGATGTCAATCATGGAAAGACTTGCTGGCTGTCCTTCTTCCACTTTTTTGAGTGTCATGTAGCCCAGTATGAAAATGGGGCAATGGTGCTTAGGAAACAGCCATTGCTTCTTTTTCAAAGAATCATTAACTAAGCCAGTGTTTCTCAACCTTAGCAACTTGAAAATGTCTGGACTTCAACTCCCAGAATTCCCCAGCCAGCGAATGCTGGCTGGGGAATTCTGGGAGTTGAAGTCCGGACATCTTCAAGTTGCCAAGGTTGAGAAACACTGAACTAAGCATACTTAAACCTATTGAAATCTCTGTTAATGTGAAGCTATTACTGAGACATAAACAAATCCTGGGATAGACACAGTTTAATACAGTGGTAGTCAACCTTTTTCTACCTACTGCCCACTAATGGATCTTTCTTGATAGAAAAAATTTCTTACCACCCACCAGTTTTTGCGCAAGTGCGGAATATTTTTTAGAAAGGAGGGTGTTTAAAAAAAAAAAGAAATGTACATTTATCTTTTTATTTCTACTTTATGCATGTTTGTAATGTTTTTAACTTTATAAAGTTTAATTAGAAGACAACAAAGTAAATTGAAATTAGCTTTACTAGTGCTTAATGAGATCTTTGAGGCTGATGCTGCGAAACTAAATATTTGATATCTGGTTCGATTTTCGTAAGGAACACTGTATTAGGTGCCAATTTTTATTAAGTGTCACCATAAAAAAAAATTCCTTTTCCTGCCTTCTTCTTCTTTACCTTTCTTATATTTCGCTATATCAAGGATCTCTTTTTCCCTTTTTTATTTTCTCCTTCTCCTTCCTTTACTTATTTCTTTCTTTTATTTTAGAAGGTAACAAAACTTAATTTATGAGCCAGACTAAACACTGCTTACTCTCCTCCTTTATTTTATCCCCCTTTCTCTATTTTTCTTCCCTTTTTTGTTAATTTTTTTTTATCTTTTCCTTTTTATCTCCTTTTTTATCTTCCTTAGGGCAATGTACAAAAGTAAGGCTGAGCTAGTTAGCCCACTTATTATTATTAGCCAACAACAATTCTCTCCTGCCTATAACTTTTCTTTCTCCGATTTTGCAACTGCTCTGCTCCGCTTTATTTTATAAGATAACAAAACTTATCTGCCTGTCCCTGCTATCAGTTTCCACTCCTCCCCTTCCTCTTCCCACGTGTTTGCTTGTTTGCGTCCACGCGCACGTTGGTTTATTGATGTGTGCGCTCGCACCTGCCCACTCGCTCAAAAGGAGGTTTTAACCTCCGAAGTCCCTACCCCCCACCTGGAATCCCGAAACGCCCACTAGTGGGTGGTAGGGACCAGGTTAACGACCCATGGTTTAATATATTGTATCACTTTGATCATGGATCAAAGCTGACAGCTTCTATTTAATTTGAATATTCTTATTTTTTTGTAGCATTCCTCTTGGATGTGTGTTTTTTTAAAAAAAAAAACACGATGCTAATTTGTCTAAATAATATTGTACGGCAGATGCTCAAATTATTGCTGGTGTAAATATTAGAACATAAAAGTTTATGGTATTTTAATAGATTGCTGTTTGCCTTATATTATTGCACAACTGTATATTATTAGTTTGTAATGCAGAAGAATTTGTCATTCATAAGGGGGAAAAATCCTTCACAGTTTCTGGAAGAGGGGCTTTATTTAATGCTATCCCACTTCTGTTTCTGGGCGGCAGAAAAAGAGAAGCATTGGATTTATTCTCTTCACTTTCTCGGTGCTCAAATAGGTGATAAGTGATCTGAATGGGATGTTTGCTGCTGGATGAGGAAGGGTGCACAGCAGCTTTCTGCTATTCTGTAAAAATGGAGTGGAGCCACAGAATGCAATCAACCCAAACAGCTGCTGTTCAGTCTACTGGGCCTCCGTGAAATAAATGCTGATGGTAGGTAAGCAGTGCTTGTGGAGTAACTCTGAATAAAGCTAAAATGAAACCTCCATTAAAGTATAACAGAAAAAAAATAACAAATTCGGAAGCTCAAATCTGGGCACTTGCAAGTCTTCTAGTCCAATTCCCTGTTCAGACAGGAAACCCTATACCATTTTAGACAAATGGGTGTCCAATTTCTTCTTAAAAACTTCCAGTGTTGGGGCATCCAGAACTTCTGGAGGCAAGTCATTCTGTCCATTAATTGTTCTAACTGTCAGGAAATTTCTTCTTGCTTCTAGGTTGCTTCTCTCCTTGATTAGTTTCCGTCCATTGCTTCTTGTCTTGCCTCCAGGTGGTTTGGAGAATAGCTTGACTCCCTCTTCCTTGTAGCAACTCCTCAGATACTGGAACACTGCTATCATGTCACCCCTAGTTCTTCTTTCTGGTAGTCAGAGGGCAGGGGTGGGTTTCTCGCCCCGTTCCAACTGAACCGGTTGGAACGGGGCCGGCGGCGTCCTCGTGCATGAGCGCGGTGCACGCATGCGTACTAGCGTCTGTGCGATGCTCCAGCTGCTCCTGGAGGATTGCGCAGGCGCTGTATGCGTCCTGCGCATGCGTGGAAGTGCAGAACTTTGTCAAAACTGGGTAAGGAGCGTGGGCGGGTGGGTGGGCCCTTCGGCGTTCCCGGAAGTTACTTACTTCCGGGTTCGCCGACCAACCAGTTCGCGGGGACCGCCGCGAACCGGTTGAAACCCACCCCTGTCAGAGGGTATGTACTTGGTAGCATGCAGAGGTGGGTTCCTACCAGTTTGCACCTATTCGGTAGAACCGGTTCGTCAAATCTACCGAACCGGTTAGAAGAGGTTCCACCAGTGGACCCGGAGAGCAGGCCACACCTACAGAAGAGGTTTCAAATTTTTTTGAAACCCACCACTGGTCCTTGGATATGATTATTCTACACTATCATGCTCATATTTATAAAACTCAGGGCCTCTGTGAAAGGTAAGGATGACTGCTGCGTTTGTGGTGCAATCAGAACATTGCGTGTGTTGACGTTGTTTCAACGCAAACCAAAGATGCCTTTTAAAAAAGAAGTTTACATCCTATTCTTATGCATGCCAGGGCTGTGTGTGAGGTAATTTAAGGTGGTTCTGACAAGTGTCGTCGGCATCTTCATATCCGGTCACATGGGTGGCAAGCCACTCCCATCCGGTCACGTGGGTGGCAAGCCACTCCCACAAAGGAGGCCACACCCACAGAGTAGGTTCGAACAATTTTTGAAACCCACCACTGGTAGCATGGCATGAAAACATTTTTGTTTAAAAATAATGCTAACTTATTTTTAAAAATGGAAAACTGTCTAATCTCAAATGCTTGCTTAATTGAATTGAATATAGCACTCGTTCCATTATAGTACATTAGAGTAAGTGTTACCAGATTCCATATCATTATCAGCTTCTTTTTTGATATGAGTAATTTGAAAAAAATCACACTTCCATTCTTAACAAGGCAAGTGAAATGAAACCAAGCAATTCTCGCTGTTTTATTGCAACTCAACAGCTCAGCTGACACTCATTGGTGTCAGTGAAGGAGGTGAAAGAAGACAGTAATCACAACCATATAAAACCCATCACTTTTTTTACATGCTTCACACGACACAGGTAATGTTGCCAGCTGTTCAGAGTCGCCTTGTGGCAAGATGAGTGGCAAATAAATGTAATAAATACATTAAATAATAAATAATTAAAAAGGGGATTAACTTTGATGATGCCCTTGAGGCTTAATATTTTTAAATAGTTTGTATATTTTCACATTACGTAAGTGCTTAACGAACAATGTAATGTCTGGATCAATTTATTTATAGTAATACTTTTCCCACTCCTAATTTCTAATCCTACTATCCAGTGGTGGGTTTCAAAAATCATTGGAACCTACTCTGTGGGTGTGGCCTCCTTTGTGGGAGTGGCTTGCCACCCACATGACCGGATGGGAGTGGCTTGCTGCCCACGTGACCGGATATGAAATTATGAATGAGTACTTAGGTCGGTCCAAGTAGCTATTCAGAAGTTAGTGGTTAGAAGCAATCGTAAAGCAAGATATGGAATTAAAACCAAAAATATTTTGTTGGCTATTTGAAAGGGAGTATAATATATATTTAATTTTACACATGTTAGCAGCTGCTGGAATTGTGTTTGCACAACAGTAGAAAAACAGGGATATGTAAATAAATAAATATTACAATGTGCAGGAATAAATAAATTGACAATTAACATCAAGAAGGCTTTGAATACTTTTTCACGTGGGATTGGTTTTATCAATTGCCAACTAACGGAAACAGAAATTAGAAATCCAAAAGTATGAAAGAAAACACCAATCATGTAAGGAAAGGTCTCTAAAATGTATAAGGAAATATTACTAGATCATTATTAATGCGTAGATAACTGCGGGACATTACACACCCACCAGTAGTGGGTTTCAAAAAATGTTGGAACCTCTTCTGTAGGTGTGGCCTGCTTTCCGGGTCCACTGGTGGAACCTCTTCTAACCGGTTCGGTAGATTTGACGAACCGGTTCTACCGAATAGGTGCGAACTGGTAGGAACCCACCTCTGAACCAGTTGTAAGTGAGGACTACCTGTAATGCCAATTTCACCTTCCTACAGATTTTAATCTGTTGCATCCCATTTCCTACGCCTTCTCTTCCCCCAAACTACCCACTTTGTAAAATCTGACTTGATATGGAGGGCTTGGAGATAACAGTAGCGAGGATTAGTCATTCCTAAGCATGTTTATTTTACTAAAAGACATATAAAATATACTGCGGTTAATTTTAAGCAGTCTGTTTCTCTTAAGACAGCTTTGTGTGTTTATAATAATCATTAATGTACACAAAGTATGCATTGTGGAAGAAGCATTAACATCAGCCATTGTCAATATGCTTGCATATAATCCCTAATAGCAGGAACACTGATTGCCTTGTTGATTATAGTGTATTATGATGCTGTACAATTTAGAATAGCAATAAGGCGTCTTCTTTCACCTAAATTCCATTATAGTAACAAGCCTTTCTCCTATTTTTTTCCCCCTAGCTATCCGTTTCCTATGATGTTCAGCAGCTGCAGCAAGGAGGACTTGGAAATCAGCTTGAAGAAGGGTAGGAACCCACCTCTGCTACTATCCAACTATTTATAAAACAAGTCCTTGAGGCTTAATTTTGTGGATATCATCTTGCCTCTTTTATAATTTCAAACAACTTGCTGAAATCACCAAAAGGACATGTTTATCTGTATCTGAAAAAAAGTCTCCCTTCAACTGGAGAAGAAATTACAATCTGAAAACTACATTAGAAACAATGTCCATATATTTAGGCTGCATCACAGCTGCAAACTTAATGGAAGACCCCATCTCCCTGTTACTTAACCCACCAGTCGATTAAGGTTTTTATCTGTTGCTTGTGATAAACGACAATCCAGATGCAGATCCTGATTTTAGGTTTCCTCAAATCTGGAAGGAAAAAAAAAAAAGACTTTCCAAGTTATTGCCAGTGAAACAAGCTGTAATGCAAAATCCCTTTGGAGATGCTTGAACTGCCATTTTCCCCTCTGAAAGGAAACTATTTCAAATAATCTAAAAAGTCATTCTGTCTCTGAGTAAATATAGTTATATAAGGTCACTTTAGAGACAGCAACAGCAAATAGTGACAGATTTCACAAGTGCTAATTTGAAAAGTAATAATTCTATGTAGGATTATGAAGAAATCAGGCTAGACAAAATTAATTGCTTTTCAAATTGAATTATATGATTAGGCAATGGAATGAATGGTCTGCAAGTTAAATGTATAAAATTTAATGTAGTTTTTCACACAATGTCACATGGAATCTTGCTTGGAAAATGAACTGGGATCAAATTTGAAAGCTCTTGATATAAATGTTCAGCCCTTAATATATTAAGTCAGAGTCAGAGAAAATATTTGATTTGTGTGATCTACAGGTGGTCTTCGACATAATAATTCATTTAGTGACTTTTCAAAGCTACAACAACACTGAAAGAAACTGAATTATGATTGTTTTTTTACACTTATGACCATTGCGGCATCTCCATGGTCACACGATCAAAATTAAGACACTTGGGAACCAACTTGGCAAAGGCTGACCTAGAGCATGGTCCTATGCAGTGGTGGGTTTCAAAAATCGTTCGAACCTACTCTGTGGGCGTGGCCTCCTTTGTGGGAGTGGCTTGCTGCTCATGTGACCGGATGGGAGTGGCTTGCCGCCCATGTGACCGGATATGAAGATGCCGACGACACTTGTCAGAACCACCTTAAATTACCTCACACACAGCACTGGCATGCATAAGAATAGGATGTAAACTTCTTTTTTAAAAGGCATCTTTGGTTTGCGTTAAAACAACTTCAACACACTAGAGCCAAGGTGGCGCAGTGGTTAAATGCAGCACTGCAGGCTACTGCTAGATCAGCAGGTCAGCGGTTCAAATCTCACCGGCTCAGGGTTGACTCAGCCTTCCATCCTTCCGAGGTGGGTAAAATGAGGACCCAGATTGTTGGGGGCAATATGCTGACTCTCTGTAAACCGCTTAGAGAGGCCTGAAAGGCCTATGAAGCGGTATATAAGTCTACTGCTATTGCTATATTGCTAACACACGCAACGTTCTGATTACACCACAAATGCAGTAGTCATCCTTACCTTTCACAGAGGCACTGAGTTTTATAAATAGGAGCATGATAGTGTAGAATAATCATATCCAAGGACCAGTGGTGGGTTTCAAAAATTTCTGGAACCTCTTCTGTAGGTGTGGCCTGCTTTCCGGGTCCACTGGTGGAACCTCTTCTAACCGGTTCGGTAGATTTGACGAACCGATTCTACCGAATAGGTGCAAACTGATAGGAAGCCACCTCTGGTCCTATGTTTCCCCTATTATATGGATTAGTCTGCTTTGCTATTGTACTCCCTTACTCACTTTTTCTAATTTGACAGCTAAATAGCCCCACAGATAGTCCTCACTTGTCAACGACTTGTTCAGCAACAGTTCGTATAGGTACTTATGACTCAGGGGTGGGTTGCTGCTAGTATTACTGGTGGTTCGGTGTGCACACAATTTTGCATGCACAGTTGCCCATAAATAGGTCTTTGCATGCGCAGAACATTTAAAAATAGGGGAAAAAAACATGCTGCACCGACTGGAGAACTGGTTTGGAGGCGTGGAAGGCCTGGGTCGCTGCCAGTTCCGGCAACCCTGGCCGGCAAACCCCTACTGGTTCAGCCAAACTGGTGCAAACCGGTAAGAATCCACTTCTGTTATGACTGGTCCTTGAAGTTTCAGCTGTTGCAGCATTCCCAAGATCAAATTTGGGCAATTGGCCACCGATTCACATTTACCATAATTACAACAGAGTCAATGGGGAAGTTGGGTAAGTTCCTTTGGCCTTCCTGCACACAGGCCATGCTGCACCATACATCCCTGTGGTGGCTCGGCAGGAGCCGTTGGAGCTGCCACCAGACTCCGACAGCGAGGGGTCTTATGAGTCGGCCCTGGAGGAGGTGGAGGACCCTGGACAGGTTCCGACTCCGAGCAGGGCGTAGAGAGACTGGTTGGTCACCAGGTGGCGCCTGAGCCTTGGATCAGTGGGGAGGAGACAAGAGAGAATGATTAAGAGACCACCTGTGAGTTGTTCCGGGATATACGCCATCGAAGGGCTACTCAGCGTCAAGAACAACTGCGTCATTACAGGAGGTGATTACGCTCAGCTGATGCTCATTAAGATCCTCTCCAGATTATAAAAGAGACTGCTTGTGCCACGCCCTTCTTGCAGAAGTCAACGTTAGGGACTAACGAGAAACAAACTTGGCAGGCTGGATTGCTGCCAGAGTTTGTTTGCATTGCTGCCAAGTTTTGTAGGACTTGCTGCCAGAGTGCTTATCTCTTTGTTTATGTGGCTTGCAGCCAACGAGAGTCTGGACTGATTAAAAGAAACCTTCTCATTTACTTTGGTTTCGGCATTCGTTCCTGGATGGAGAAGGGGGGGGGGTCAGAACACTTCCCCATCCCCCTACCTTCCTGTCATTGCACTGTGTCTCATAATCTTTTCCCCATCTTTCTTACATTCACACTCTGCTGTACCATTCAGCCCCGGCCTTCTTGCACTTACATGACACCTGGACCTACCAGGAAGACTCCGACTGGAAGAGTCGTGCGTCTTAGGGTTATAACTGCGAGTACTGAAAATTGTCACCATTAAGCAATGTGGTGACAAAACATCACACAATGTCTCACTTTATGGTCACATCATTTAGCAATGACTATCCAAGCACCAATTGCCATTGTAAACCAAGAACTACCTATAAATCTTTTCAGCTACTCCTTACACTATTTAACTGTGATGCCATTCAGTCCCCACTTAATTAGCTTGCTAAAAGAAATTACCTTCATAACATGAAGTAACATTAGTTTACCTAGGCCTGTTCTTGGAAAATCCATGCTGATTTATGCTAATTACTTCATTGTTTTAAAAGGTTTTTTAAAAAAAAGGTTTTTAAGGGATCAGTCTTTTAGAATCAGCTTTATAATCTCGCCTCATACTAATGTCAGATTCACTGGTCTTTAGATCGATAATTTTCCCTTCCCTTCTTCCTGGAAATAGAGACAATATTTGCTATTTTCCCATCATCTAGCATTTTAGCAACATTGTAGGGTTTCTCAAAGATAAAACATAAGTGTCAGTAACCTGGCATTTTAGCCAGACTATTAGCTTCTTCCTGAAATATTGTGGGATACTTTTTTTTGTGCATCTTCACGATGCTATGTGTATTAATCTGGTGCTGAGTCTGTGAAGTGTGTGTGTACATATATATCTATATCTATATCTATATCTATATCTATATCTATATCTATATCTATATCTATATCTATATCTATATCTATATCTATATCTATATCTATATCTATATCTATCTATCTATCTATCTATCATCTGTCTGTCTGTCTGTCTGTCTGTCATCTGTATGTATGTATGTATGTATGTATGTATGTATGTATGTATGTATATATGTGTGTGTGTGTGTGTGTGTGTGTGTGTGTGTATAGATTGGTAGATTGGTAGATTGGTAGATTGGTGCTGATTGGTGCTGGCTGTGTGTCCGTTGTTGTTTCGTGTTGTAACGGCCTGGTGGTGGGTGGGGCTCATTTGTTGACTAGGGCTGGTTTCCAATTAGCACCAATCATGATACCACCACACAACCAATCATTCCACTTACTGAAACAAAGCCAGCACTGCACACCCACCCACCAATATTTATAGAAAGATGGCAGCTCCAGCCACGCTTTAAGTCCAAAATCCAGCCTGAAGATGGCGAGTGAGACCTCGCCGAAACGTTGCCAAGACAATCTCAATCTTACATGGGAAAAGACCCGAATACAACAAAACAATACATACATACATACATACATACATACATTCATTCATTCATTCATTCATTCATTCATTCATTCATTCATTCATTCATTCATTCAAGATTTGTTATTGACATAGCAGTTACGAACAAGCCTTAACCCCAGTGATTTGATATGGCCTTTGCATTTCAGTATATTGTTTTGTATTTAGTTCTATTTATCTTGATTCCCATTATCAGTAGGAAGGAGATGATAAAATCCTCACTAAATCTTGAAGAATCAAGACATATCAACATGTTGAAATGAGAACAATTACTATTAATAACTTCACATTTTACATTTATTATGCAGTAGTTTCTAATTCCACTTGTGCGAGGGAGCTGTTTTTGTTAAATCTATGTGTAAAGTTTGCCACTTCCTAATATAATTATAGTTCCCAGACATACTCACATAATTTAAATAATGGATAGTAACTGTCTGGATCAAACCTGATCTCTTTTAAATAGATTGGCCCCAAATTCATATTGTATATTAGAGATGTGTTTACATATATCTGTCCACATGTAGAATAAGGCTAATGATTGTTACAGGCAGTGAGGCACGGCCAGTGAAACCTCATGATTCTCACAGATAGCATGAACATGTGAGGGCATGTGTATCCCCCCTATAGTTATGCAGAAACAGAAATATTGTCCTAGAAACAAATTTTATTTGTCACATTCATATTTCACTTTCATTTAGGAGCTCAAGGCAGCACAATTTGTATTGCAGTGTGATTCTTCTTATTAATGGCAAGTTTTGTTGCTGACAAATGCAGCATATGTAATCAAACTTTTTAAAATTCTTCTAAGATATTTTTGCCATTTATATATTGCTTTGGGTTGATTAGGACCTATTATTCTCACTGCAGTTGTAACTTATTTTTCACCTTTCTGATAAACTGCCCTCCTTAGAGATATTTGCAGTCTTGTACGATTACTGAAAACATTTTTAAGTCAACAACAGCGCAGCCTGTTAAAAATTCACTGCAAAAAATTAAATGTGCACCATCCACTCTGTTAAAAAATAGTATGCAAAAATGCTACGGAGCCACTTGTCCTGCTGCAGGCTTCAGCCACATATACGCGCAGACAGTTTCTTGGATGATTTTCATTTTTACTACTAAGCCGAAGAATTTACAGTGAAACGAAGGAATGTAAATGAAGCACAGGAATGTAAACAAAGCCAAGGCTTCCTTGCAAAGTTGGGTTTGAGAATGGGAGCACGCTGAATCCTTCAGAGTCAGCCCAACGTTTCAGAGCCGGGTCAAGATTGTCAGCAAACAGCTCCAGAAAGCAGAATTCACACACAAATGTCACACGCAAGCTGGCTATCAGGTCTTCCCAGCAGAGAAAAGAGGCAGAGCAGATTCGGTGGCCAGCTGACATTAATGAGAAGGTTTACTTCTTTGCTTGGTGAGTTTAAGAGACTTTCTTTATTCCGGTCTCCTTTCTAGTTGTCACTTGTGTGGGCTGGGAGGTTTTAGGTTGTCATCCTCTGACTCTCCCAATTGCTCAGGTGTTTCCTATCTTTGATTAGCCTCTTTTGTTTCCTCCTAAAGTTGACACATCACAGATTCAATTGGAGCTGCTTCAGTGGTGGGTTTCAAAAATTGTTGGAACCTACTCTGTGGGTGTGGCCACCTTTTGTGGGAGTGGCTTGTCACCCATGTGACCGGATGGGAGTCGCTTGCTGCCCATGTGAACGGATGGGAGTGGCTTGCCGCCCATGTGACCGGATTTAAAACCAGAAATGTTTTGTTGGCTATTTGAAAGGGAGTATAATATATATTTAATTTTACACATGTTAGCAGCTGCTGGAATTGTGTTTGCACAGCAGTGGAAAAACAGAGATATGTAAATGAATAAATATTACAATGTGCAGGAATAAATAAATTGACAATTAAAATCAAGAAGGCTTTGAAAGCTTTTGCATGTGGGATTGGTTTTAGCAATTGCCAACTAACGGAAACAGAAATTAGAAATCTAAAAGTATGAAAGAAAACACCAATTATGTAAGGAAAGGTCCCTAAAATGTATAAGGAAATATTACTAGATCATTATTAATGCGTAGATAACTGCCTGATGCCTGAATGTTGACGCATCAGGTGTGGTTAATGTGAGTCATGGTAGCTTCAGCACCTCTTCCCTGGATAAGTACTATGGTCAAATGAAGAAATCTGGATTTCTGTTGGATTGAATAGTCTTAGCTTTTGTTAGACTCTGCTTTGGGGAATGGAATTTGATAGGCATATTTTCTCTCTATTTTCTCTGGCAGATCTTTATTCTCTAGCAGAAATTGTCTGAAGTATTTTTTTTTTTTTGTTAAAAAGCAAAGCAGTCTTTTTAGTAGGTCATTCTCTTTCCCAACTGCTGCAGGAAAATAAAACACTCTTCTCACGAATTGATTTTTTAATTAAATCTTTTTTATACTAATATCTTTGGCATGCCTTCATGAATATGCACGACAGCAATAGATGTAATTTTTCCATGGCTCATTGTTCATTTCAAAAAGCCATGAGCAGCCTACTAGCAAAATATGATATTTTGCTTTTCATCTTAAAATAAGAATAACTTGTTTTTTGCTTTGATATTTGCTTCAGACCAGCACAGTGGGTTATATCTTGAGGAAACCGCTTTGATAGCTTCTAAAGATTGTGCATTTACTTCATCCTTTCATTTTGAAGAAACATTTAAAGCTCTTCCTGCTTTTATCACACATTCATATTCTTTGAGAACAAAGGCAAATATATATATATATATACACACACACACACACACATACACAGACACACAAACATATATATATATATATACACACACACACATATATATGGGTGTGTGTGTTTGTGTGTGTGTGTGTGTGTGTATATATATATATATATATATATATATATATATATATATATATAATCTGTTTTTTTTTAATTTGTGCTGATAAATAAATAAAGGGAGACTAGTATAGATCTATTTCAAGCTATTTAGCTATACTGCATACTAGGCAGAGATCTTAGGCATTAGGCCACAGGCTCTTATCCGTTATCAGCGAAGCCAGGGTGAAAGGTATCTATTAGATTTTTACAACCCCTGGTAAGCCCCAATTATGGGAGGAAGCTAACTGCTTCCATCATCTGTCAATCGGCTCGTCACAAGAGTCCATCATGACAGAAACCCAATATTTTTACTGTTGCCTTTGTTATATTTGTGTTTTTTTATTTGTGCTGATATATATATATATATATATATATATATATATATATATATATATATATATATATATATATATATATATATACATACATACATACATACACACACACACACACACATACATACATAGATACATACATACACATACACACACACACACCCATGTATGTATGTATTTATGTATCCCAGTGGTGGGTTTCAAAAATTGTAGGTGTGGCCTGTTTTGTGGGAGTGGCTCGGTGGTCATCTGACTGGTCATCTGACCGGTGGGAGTGACTTGATGATCATGTGACTGGGTGGGAGTGGCTTGATAGTCATGTGACTGGGTGGGAGTGGCTTGGCATTTATGTGACTGAGTGGGAGTAGCCAAGTCGATGTCACTGAATTCTTTGCCCCAAAGAATGACCTACAAAAAGAAGATATAAAAAAAGGAAATGTATTATTTTGTGCACTTACTACGAATATAAGAATAAAATAAGTACACAAAACAATAAAACAGCTATTTAAACAATAAAACAGTTACTTACACCTCTGATACAGTCACATGACTGGAAAGAGGTGGTCATTTGAACTTTGGAAGATATAAATACCTCTGGGAGGGTTCTTCAGAACTTCAGATGGTTGCTAAGATGGTTGCCTACGTTGAGGACTATTTATAATACAAATATAAGACATAAGAAGCACATAAGAAAGGAGGAGTATTGCATAGAACAATGAGGTTAGAACTGGATTTTTAGCTATGACATCCAATGCCCTTCTTAGTACAGGGATCCAGATTAAAACAACCCTGACAGATTGCTGTCTAATGTCTGCATGAACACAGTCAGTGAATGGGAGCCCACCACCTATATCTAGTTAATTGGTTCCACTGTTGAGTTTTATTATCATTAGGGTTTTTTTCCCTAGCAATCATTGGAATGTGCTTCCCTGCAACTTAAATCCATTATTTTGAATCCTGTCCTCTGAAACAATTGAGGTCTTAACCTTATTCTGTGTGAGATAAATGAAGAGTGTTATCATATCTGCCCCTCTTAGGTACATTTAGTCTTTTTTCTTGCCCAGTTAATTTATAGATAGCTAGGTAATGGAGGAATTATTAATATACTGTGTTAGTAAGAAACCAGCACAAGCGGAGATTTCCATTCTCAGAAGACATTCAGCTGTATGTGACTCTTCCCATTATTCACTGATGTCTTTCCCCTGGTATCTCATTGTGTAAGCTGAGACTTGCAGGTAATAATTCCAGCCACTACCTTGTTTACATATTCAAGAGATGACTCAGAGATTAAAGGGAGCCAAAAGAGACCAGGTTGAAAACAAGCAGCTTTTTAATTGGAAAAATCTCATGAATTATTGAATGCTTTCAATTGTAAATCAATATTTAAATATGCTGGCTTGTATATCAGGAGCCTGTTATTGGTCCCAGTTCTACAATAATGGGAAACTTGCTAGAAACCATTTGAAATTGCAGATAACCTAATTTGGATCTTCTTTCATAAGTAATGTTGTTCTTCAAAGTTTCTAAGATTGCACTTGAGGGAACCATCATTCAGGAGGAACACATACCTTGCATTTCTTGCTAATTCACCAAGGTAGTTATTTACCCCTTGTATTTACTTCAGAAGCTAATCTTTCTACCATATTTATAGTAATAATCCTGTTCAATTTAAGCATTGACCTAAGATCCAATGTAAGCCTAATATAGCGTTTGTAAAGTCTCTTCCCCTCTTGCGCTATAGGAATAACTACAAACTGTAGTGATTTTCAGAAGGCAAAAGCCCCAAACTGAATATATGTTGGGTGAGGTGAGGCAGGAATAAATGGTTATTAGAAACCTCATTAATTCGATTGTATAATAGATAATCTGATATGTACAGCTGAATGTACAGAAAAATGTTTTTAATTTATGGTTCTATTTATGTACAGGAAACTATTCTTCTTTGCAACCTTCGGATCTCTGGAGACTTAATTCACCAGCTAAGAATGGTTCAATAGCTGTCCAGTGTAAGTCCATGTATATAATAAAATTAGACAACATACTGTCTACAGTAGATTCACGAAAGTTGAAATTGCCTACATATTAAATGGTAGGAAATATAAAAGATTCCAACTATGTACTAGCTAGAACAGCGACAAAATATCCCTGAGATATGATCATGCTTCAAAAATATGTGACTATGTTTCTCATTATTGATGATTCAACTTTCAAATTTAATAAGATTTGTATGCCGCCCACTCCTTAGGGACTCTGGGCAGCTCACAACAAAAGTAAAGCATAAAAATATTAAAAATACAGTTATTTAAAATAAGACATCATCCATTCAATCAAGTGGGGCTGGATTTTAATCAACAGCCCCCAGGCCTGCCGGAACAGCCAGGTCTTGGTCGCTTTACGGAAGGCCGGGAGAGTGGTAAGGGTCCAGATTTCTGCGGGTAGCTCGTTCCATAAGGCCGGCACAGCTACAGAGAAGGCCCTCCCTCGGGGAGCTGCCAACCGGCATTGTCCAGTCGACGGCACCCGGACGAGGCCCAACCTGTGCGATCTTATAGGTCGTTGGGAGGTAAATGGCAGGAGGCCATTGATAATTTCCTTTATGCATCTTTTGGTGCATAAATATATTTGACGGACATAACAGTTAGTAAAACATGGAAACTATAATCCAACTATCAGAAGCCACGCAAAAGATTGTTACAAATCTTATGTCTCTAACACTAACGTAGTGCACTAATTCTTCCCAAAGTGGTAAATAATAATTCAAATTCTTACTGGTAGAATGAATGCACCATTCTCGCTAGGAAAATGGGAATCGTTTTGATAATTCATCCTAGGAAAGAGAGGAATTTAAATTTTCTAGGATTAAAAAAAAAGATTTGATCATGTGTATCTTTAAGAAACTTTCAGATAATCTGAGACAAATCCAATAGAAAGTGAGAAAATGAACATGGGAAATTAAGTCCTACAAGAATGGCTATTCTTGTTGAACCAGGCTTTAGCAATAGCAATAGCAGTTAGACTTATATACCGCTTCATAGGGCTTTCAGCCCTCTCTAAGCGGTTTACAAAGTCATCATATTGCCCCCACAGTCTGGGTCCTCATTTCACCCACCTCGGAAGGATGAAAGGTTGAGTCAACCTTGAGCCGGTGAGATTTGAACCGCCGAACTGCAGATAGCAGTCAGCTGAAGTGGCCTGCAGTACTGCACCCTAACCACTGCGCCATCTCGGCTCTTTGCGTAGCTCTTCAAAGACTACATTCCAAAAGTGGACAGAGAGGTGGCATCAGGAGCTTTACTACTGGTTCAGATGCACTCATGTAACCGCGCTCCTGTGCATGCACTAAAGCGTCCGGATGGGTGGGCGGAGCCTCCTGCCACCGCTACTACCTGTTTGGCCGATCTGGGCCAAACCGGCAGCAACCCGCCTCTCTTTCAAGGTTCTTTGGAGTTCTCAAAAGAGTTGCTGGCAAGTATCATGAAGGTTATACTTATTCTAGAAGGTGAGATTGAGAAAACAATGTATGTGTCAGGCCTGCATTTATATTCCTTTTAGAATTTTGGCCTGCCACACTTTCTCTAATTTCATTATGCTGTTTCTTTAAGTATAATCAATGGGAGGGGGGAAATAGAAGGAGTAGGATTTTGGAATGTATTGTTTTTCATTCTTTACTAGAAGCAAGGCCATCCTTTGTCTCCAGACCAGTACACCTGACTGGAAGAAGCTGGGCATGGACACCAGCATGGAAGAAGGAGATTGGACCATGTGATGGACTGTGGGTGTGGGGACAAGATCGTGAATTTTTAACTGAGTGGGATTCTGATGTAACTTCCAGAGTCAGAATCGCATAGCTCTATGCCAACATGCCTGCTTTATTAAATTGGAACTTTAAGCATAGTTTTGCCTTCGACTCTGATTTAATTCTGCACGATATTTGGAACGCTAACAGTATGTTAATCTTAAGAAAAGAAGCCAGGGAGAAAATATGCTGGTAATTTTCAACTATCTAAAGTTAGAACTTGTTATATTGTTCTCAAGTTAAAGAAAGGCAGATTATAACTAAATGTTAAGAGTATTCAGAATGCTAGTACTTCTCAAACTTGGCATCTTTAAGGTATTTGGACTTCAACTCCCAGAGTTCCTTAGCAGCCATGGTCTAAATAATCATTTTCAATTTTATGATTTTATGACTCCATCCTTGTCAAGTATTAGAAAACAGTATATTATGATATAACATTTTATTTAAAATTCACTTTTAAACTGTATGGGTCTTTGTAGTTTTTTTTTCTTGGTTATTTATGAAGCTTTTGGAATAAGACTGAATTATGACATCATTATGATAAGCAGAAGATATGATTGTTTTTTTTAAAAAAAGTAGCAATAATCGAAGTATTCATGAAAAGCATACTTCAGTTTCACCATGATTGCACCCAGAATACAATTCCACGGTATATCACTATAATCTTGCAGATTAGTCCAGAAAGTGTGAATGCTGCTCAAATTGGTAACAGCTTTCAGAGTTAATGTCCAACAAAGCTTTGATAAACATTATACAGAATTTAGGGCTAGGGTTAGTTTTTTTTTTAAAATCTGTAAACAGTATATGGGAAAGATCTTGGGAGGCAGGGAGAAGAAATGCTACACAGGGAATGGCCAGATAAGAGAAAGCATAGCTGCAGCAGGATATTAGGTAGATCAAGGGTAGAGGTGGGTTCCTACCAGTTCGCACCTATTCAGTAGAACCGGTTCGTCAAATCTACCAAACCGGTTAGAAGAGGTTCCACCAGTGGACCCGGAAAGCAGGCCACACCTACAGAAGAGGTTCCAAAAAATTTTGAAACCCACCACTGGTCCTTGGGTATGATTATTCTACACTATCATGCTCATGTTTATAAAACTCAGTGCCTCTGTGAAAGGTAAGGATGACTACTGCGTTTGTGGTGCAATCAGAACATTGCGTGTGTTGAAGTTGTTTTAATGCGAACCAAAGATGCCTTTTAAAAAACAAGTTTACATCCTATTCTTATGCATGCCAGGGCTGTGTGTGAGGTAATTTAAGGTGGTTCTGACAAGTGTCATCGGCATCTTCATATCCGGTCACATGGGCGGCAAGCCACTCCCATCCGGTCACATGGGTGGCAAGCCACTCCCACAAAGGAGGCCACACCCACAGAGTAGGTTTGAACAATTTTTGAAACCCACCACTGATCAAGGGGTTCAGAAGTGAGCCTCCCTACTTTCTCTGGATGTAAAGGAAGGGGTAGGAGAATTGTATTTTCAGATTTGCAAGATTCTGTTAACATAGCTTTACCATAAGGTAGAATTAACTTATCTGGCTTTGTTTGCTGTCTAGTCTACCTGGTAAGACTGACAGTGCCACAGTTATACTACGGAATGAGAAGGCTTCTCTTTGCAACGTGTTTGTAGCAACTAACTGCTGTTGTCAATATGGAGATTCGTGTGCATTTAGAAATTGCTTTTCAGTGCCTTCCCTCATTTGTGTCAAGCATTTGATTGCCTTTTATCACTGAAAGCTCAGCATACAGTATTATCTACTGAGTTGTCAACCATCTCTAGTACTATTCTGTGCTTGGCATGCGAGATGCAGCTATTTACTAGTCTTGTGTGGCATTTCTGCATTGCAAAAGACTCAAGAATAAGTCTAAATGTAGTTGCAACTTGGCTTAAAACCATATTTAATCACAGTTTAATCAGTTAGTTATCATTTTGTAAGAACATAACCATTTTCTTACATGGATTCTGGAACGTATCCAGCTGAACATGTACATCTTTACAAAGGACGATTGACAGACAGTATGGATTTTTTCACTTCTTAGGAATCATTTCCTGAATAAGAAAGACACTATTGATATCATAACTACATTTCTTTTTTCAAATGTATGGTTGAATGCCTCCTTGTGAATGATATTGTTCTTGTGCACTCAATATATATTTTGATCCAAAACTATATAATAAGCCTTAGCAGGAAATGTGAACCTGAATGAAAACAAACTGTTTTTTTGGGGATGGGAATCAGAGGGATCAGGTAAGGTTGCTAGGAAACAGACCTAACCAAACCTTTAAGAGATTTTCATTTACTGTTTTTTTTTTCATATTATTTGGGGCAATGTTTAATTTTACTGCATGTCAAAGACTCTTCATAATAAAAAAAATATGTCGCTAATATGCCCCTCAGACCTTCTTAACAGAACATCACAGCATGAAAGATGGATAGTATGAATCCATGTGCATGTACAGGTTCACTGTTATTTCTGACTATATTTTTAAATAGTCACAAGTAATGACAGTTTGGCTAATTGAAATATGATTCCGCTTGATTTTATATTGAATTCTACTCTGCTTCTGTATCTCCTCCCTAATCCAGAACTGAGCAGGGTTACCAACTAGGTTGCAAAAATCCAGACAACCACAATCTAAATGCTGGAGATGTGATTGTGTTGATGCCACATATTACCATATATGGTGGACTTGTAAAAAGGTTAAAGCATTCTGGATAAAAATATGGTGGATTATGCAAAATGTTCTTTAAAAAAAGGATAAAGTTTACCCCTCAGTTATTCTTGTTAGGTATAACTACTGATTGTACCGTTATAGAGATTAACTTGATTTTGTATTTAATAACGGCAGCAAGATTGTTGGTGGCGCAATACTGGAAGAAGGAAGATTTGCCTACTGTTCAAGAATGGACATTAAAAGTCACAAACCTAGCAGAGATGGCTAAAAGATCAGCATATCTCAAGGACCACTCAAACTTCAGTCATAAACTGGAGTGAAGAAGATGGATTGACTATACTCAAAATAAATATGGGACTAAGAAATTCCAGATAGTTTATGACTGAAGAAACAAGGAATGATATAATCTGTTTAGAGTTAGCCTAACAAAAGAGGAGTTAAAGCACAAATGAAAGATGATACTAACTTTCTTTAAGTTTATTTTAGAACATCTTTGTTAAAGATTTATAACCCGTATTTGCTCTGGGAAGTCGGGGGGGGGAGGAAGGTTGGGGGTGGGTGGGGTTCGGGTGGGGAGGGCAGGGGGGGAGGTAAATATTTGCAAAAGGTTTTTTTTTTCTAAAAGTTGTCAATAAAAAAAAAAAATCCAGACCACCACTAGTAACACCAAGGAGATTTTTTAAAAAAAATATTCTAGACTTATGGTAGATAATATATCGAATATGACTGTTCAAATTGTTAGGATAACAAGATAGATCAGGTGTCCTGTTGGTGTATCTATGGCCTTGTATATAATTTTCCTAATGCAAGCAAGGAAAATCATGTGGGCATACAATGAAGCAGGAGCATGCCAGTCGGTGGCATGCCAGAAATTGGGCTGTGAAAACCAGAGGTGGGTTCCTACCGGTTCGCACCAATTCAGTAGAACCGGTTCGTCAAATCTACCTAACCGGTTAGAAGAGGTTCCACCAGTGGACCCAGAAAGCAGGACACACCTACAGAAGAGGTTCCAAAAATTTTTTGAAACCCACCACTGGTGCAAACAAGTGAAGCCCCATCTGTGGGTAGCACACAAAACCAGGCCCCTCTGGTCCGCACAAAAAGCTCTCTCCACAAAACCGGTCCCTGGTGCCCAAAAGATTGGCAGCTACTGCAATGAAGGATGCCACAGTGTTCTGACCCCCCCTCCTTCGCTTGTTCACAGACGACAGTCAGACAGACTTAAAAGGAAATAACTTTATCAGTCCTGGCTCACGCTGGCTGCGAGCCCAAAATAAACATAAATAATGTCTTTGGCAAAAAGGTTACGCAGCAGAATGCAAAAATAAAGAGCTATTATAGCAACACCAGGTTTACAGAAAGAAAGCAAATCACTTATCCAAGTGTCTCTTCGAATCAGGGTTACAGAAAGCAAATCACTTATCCAAGTGCCTCTCACAAACAAACCACGACCGATGAACGACGAACCACGAACGAACGAATGAACGTTGACTTCTGCAACCAGGGCGTGGCACCATCAGTCCTTTTATCTCCAGAAGATGACACTAATGAGCCCCAGCTGCATTGTTATTCCTGCATCCCGACTCAACTCACAGCAAACTTCTGCTGAGTCACAACACACAGAATTATAGGCCAAAGTCTAACAAGGATAATACTTTTGCAGAATATTGATCAGAGCAAAACATCCAAGTAAATGTATTCTGTGCCATCTATTCGTTGCAAATTACCTTATAAACCTACAAAATTGTAATTTATTGCAAAATGCATAATTAATTCAGTGTTCTCAGCCTGGTGCTTTTAAAGGTGTTTTATTTATTTAGCATATTCAGGTGCATTGGATTACATGGAGTGGCTGTTCATAAATAAGGAGGGCACCAGGTTGAGGAAACAGCCTTGTTTCTTAAAATGAATGAAGAATTACATACCACCAGAGGTCACCAGAATATTATGCTGAATACATTAGAATGGCTAATTAAATCTGGGCTGTTTTCCAGCAGAGGGTCAGAAGGGGAGATGATATTCCAGCGCCACGAATCTATTCTCAAAATTATCCAAACATTATTGGATGCACAAGATCAGATATGCTCCAGATATGTTAAATTATCACTTTCTTAAATCCCAGACATTATGGTTAATGGAAAAACTGTCTAAATATGGCAGATATCTTAGAGAAATGTATTTTTGGAACACCAAGATGGGAAAAGTTACAGTAGATTAATTGGATATTGTATGTACTGCCTTTGCCTGGAGAACATATTCATCAGAATTGTTTATGGATGATGGCACCGTATCTTATTGTCTGAAAAAATCTAGCCTCTGGATGACATTAGTTAAATTTTGCAGAATGAGACTTCACACATGGAATGAATAATGACAGGATTTCTTTCAGGCATTATATGTTTGTGAATAGAATAGAATAGAATTTTTGTAAATGTACCAAAGCTTTTTTTGTCTGCATAAAAGAATCAAATGCAGAATGACAGAAATCTGCTGGGAGGGACAGAGGGAGGGAAGGAAAGACAAGGAAGGAAGGAAGGAAGACAGGAAGGAAGGAAGGAAGGAAGGAAGGAAGGAAGGAAGGAAGGAAGGAAATCATGATGCAAATATTCGGAATAATCTCCTCATTCCAATATCATGCTGTGGACATCTAATCTGCGAAGGGACCCATGGGTAGTAGAGTTCAAGCTCAATCTTCACTAGTACCTCTGCAACTAAGACATCACCAGGACAACTTTGGAGGGGAGGGGTCTCTCACATGATATGTTTTTATCTTTCACGTAATGTCTGAATTGAGCTAGAAAATTTATACCCCTCAGACAGGGTCCGCAACTTGGGAGTCCTCCTGGACCCACAGCTGAGTTTCGACCATCACTTGTCAGCTGTGACCAGGGGGGCATTTGCCCAGGTTCGCCTGGTGCGCCAGTTGCGGCCCTACCTGAACCAGGAGGCCCTCACAACAGTCACTCGAGCCCTTGTGATCTCTAGGCTGGAATACTGCAATGTGCTCTACATGGGGCTGCCCTTGAAGAGCATCCGGCGACTTCAGCTAGTCCAGAATGCGGCTGCGCGAGTGATCGTGGGCGCACCGCGGTTTGCCCACATAACACCAATCCTCCGTGAGCTGCGCTGGCTACCTGTTGATCGCCGGGTGCACTTCAAGGTCCCACTTACCATCCACAAAGCGCTCCATGGTAGTGGATCTGGCTATTTGAGAGACCGCCTTCTGCCAATTACCTCCCTGCGTCCCATCAGATCGCACAGGGTAGGCCTCCTCCGAATCCCATCCGCCAGTCAGTGCCGACTGGCGACTACGCGGAGGAGAGCCTTCTCAGTTGCAGCTCCGACGCTATGGAACAATCTCCCCATGGAGATCCGTACCCTCACCACCGTCCAGGCCTTCCGCACGGCCCTCAAGATCTGGCTATCCTGTCAGGCCTGGGGATAGGACTTTACTCTCTCCCCGCCCGAATGCTGAGTGAATGTTGTGCTTTTATGGTTAATTATTTTTTACTCACATTTTCTTTTATGTCTTGTCTTGCACTCCCTTCCCTCATTATTGTAAGCCACCCTGAGTCCCCTCAGGGAAAAGGGCGGCCTATAAGTGTTCAATAAACTCAATAAACTCAATAAAAAAAATATAGTGTTCAGAATTAGTTTTAGTTTTTTTTTAAAGTCAACAGCCGCTATATCAAATCTGAAGTATAACATGAACATGCTTTCCTGTGTATTTTTCCAATTAAACACTGCATGCATAAAAACTGCTATTTTCTGTATTGAGAAAAACATAGCGGCTGAGTCATATGGTAATTAGAACATTTGTGCAATTCTCTGTAAAGGCAGATGCCAGTTTCAAGTGGTCTTCATGAGAAAACCTGATTGTCCTCAGGGAGCCTCATTTACCAAAATTAATTTCCGGGCAGTTTAGTTACTGCTATCACTTGTGTATAATGAAGATTTCACATATATTGCATATATGAGGTAATGTAAAATGGAAATCAGATAGAAACTAGATGTGGTGGAGATAAAATTTAAAAAGGCCACCTGCGCTGGATTTCACAGCCGGCATAAGAAAAGACTTATGTAATGTAGAGCCGAGGTGGCGCAGTGGTTAGAGTGCAGTACTGCAGGCCACTTCAGCTGACTGTTATCTGCAGTTCGGTGGTTCAAATCTCACCGGCTCAAGGTTGACTCAGCCTTCCATCCTTCCGAGGTGGGTGAAATGAGGACCCAGACTGTGGGGGCAATATGCTGACTCTGTAAACCGCTTAGAGAGGGCTGAAAGCCCTATGAAGCGGTATATAAGTCTAACTGCTATTGCTATTGCTATTGCTAATGTGATATATTTCTGTACTGGAGATCTAATATTTGTATATTTGCAAGCTGGGTGTATAAAACGTTATGGCTCTCCCATATTCAACAACGAAAATTATTCCGCAAATGTGTGTCTGCACTACATGACTGTGTGCTTCAGCAAACGCATAGTTGTGGTCTGTTTTTCATGATCTTTTAGAAGGGTTGATTTCTAAGGGAAGAGTGGATACGGCACAGAACGGGAAACACTTATGAGTGGAATTCCTGATTACTATCAAGCAAGATGCATACAACTACTGCCATTATTTTTGTACACTTAGAATTTTCCGTCATTGTGTAGTTTGAAATATTATGCCCAAACTGGTTCATAATTAGTTTTCTTCACAAAACCTGGTCTTGCATTCATTAAATGTGTGATACAGGAAGTGGGAACTAATTACTCATTATTTATTTATTTAATCCAATTTATACACTGTCCAACTTTCAATGATTCTGGACAGTTCATGGGAACCCCCCCCCCTAAAAAATTAAAAAACGAACCTAAAAATCAGTGGTCAAGCAATTGATGTTGGTCGCTTCACCTTCATCTTTGGGTTTCTAATTCATTGGAGTGATTTTGCTGTCTTCTCATTCATCATAAATGATGAATATAGAGCCGAGGTGGCGCTGTGGTTAGGGTGCAGTACTGCAGGCCACTCAGCTGACTGTTATCTGCAGTTCAGCGGTTCAAATCTCACCAGCTCAAGGTTGACTCAGCCTTCCATCCTTCCGAGGTGGGTGAAATGAGGACCCAGACTGTGGGGGCAATTTGCTGACTCAATTTGCTAAAAAAATCTGTAAACCGCTTAGAGAGGGCTGAAAGCCCTATGAAGCGGTATATAAGTCTAATTAATAAAATAAATAATAAATAATACGCTTTATAAAAATAGCACTTTAATTTTGAAACTCAACAGTTCCCCTTCTTACCTACACATGAACTCACATAAATCATTCTAAATTTGCTCCATATCAAATTTTCCTCAAAGTATTGAAAGAAAAAGTACCAAAGGTATTTTGTAACAGTTTTCCTTAATATAATCACTTTATAGGCAACTTTCTTGTTTTTTTCACGTAAACCTAATTTCTTAAGTCAACCTAGAACAGTCAACACTATTTCCATGTTTAAAATAGTCATCACAGTGTGTTAAAATGAAAATCAATTCAAAATAAAACAATAAACATGAATAATAACAATATGTAACGAACGTCCAAGTTAGATTCCAAATGGAATCTGTCATTGTTAACTTCAAAAAAAACCCCAAAAAACAAAAAACTCTAGACACCATTGGAAGACCTGAAAGTGGAGAAAATATATCAATGTGGTCACTAAGAGCTTATACTAATTTCTTCACACATAATCAGCGAATCAATTTTACTAGGAGCATCTTCTTGGCCATTGTAAGAAACAAATGCTGGACTGAAATAGGCCTTGGGATGATCCAGGAGGGCTGTAAGTACAACTATGTACAAATATCAGAGTGTTTAGGAATCCAAGAATAAAGCTAAGAATTCTGTTAAGCCAAATATAATTTTGGGGTTACTATTTTCTGCCCCAATTTCCCTTAATTCCCACATATGAAGCTGGGTTCACCGACAAATGTGCGCTCGACAAAAGCGCACCAATGAAACCGTGGGGAGAAAACTGCAAGTTCGAAATCGCACCGATGAATGAGTGCAGAGGCGCACCGATAACAGCGCGCCGACAGAAGCGCGCTCTAAACCTAACCATAAAGGTAACCCTAACCCTAACCCTGAACCTAACCCTAACCCTAACCCTAACCCTAACCCTAACCCTAACCCTAACCCTAACCCTAACCCTAACCCTAACCCTTACCCTTACCCTTACCCTAACCCTTACCTTAACCGTAATTGCGCTTCTGTCGGCACTCTTGTCAGCGCGCTTTTGTGGGTGCGCTATCGACGTCACGGTTTTAACGCCGCAGTTTTGTCGGCGCACTGTTGTCGGGCGTGCATTTGCCGGGTCACGACAAAGCTGGGCCTGAAAACTCTACCCTATAATAATGTGCAACAGAATATCTCAACATTGTAAATTTTGTGAGAAATAGATGAAGCATATATATCATCTTTCAGCATTTGGCAGAAAAAAGCAAATGTATACTTGATTCATATGCAGCAGGCATACTGTAATTGGAAGATTCTGTCCATGGGAAAGAGTCAATGGGGAGAAATCTTTAATCAGGCCATCTTTGAGGCTTTCAGTTACAGCAGGATTTCCTAACCTTCCAAGTTGCTAATGGGTATAACACATCATTAGACCCAGCAGGGAACATCAGAAGGTTAATTAATTTTTACTTATTCTACTTTCTATTCAAGGTGATGAATAATAACTTTGAATGTTTCGAATTCTGTTTCTCAAAGAGATTCACTCAGGCTTTATATATTGTACAGCCACTTTGCAATTAACATGCAGATTTTAAAAAATATAAACAGCATCTGGTTGAAATATGTTTGCATGTGGAAATAATTAGGATCTCAGCAACAATAGAGGATGAACTGTAACATTTTCTTTATTCCTATAGTCCTGGAGAAAACGTCATTTCCAGTGATGCCCTTTGAATTGAGAGGAAATAGGTTAATATTGGTTGGTTGGTTGGTTGGTTGGTTGGTTGGTTGGTTGGTTGGTTGATTGATTGATTGATTGACTGATTACATTCTGCCTTACTCCAAGGCAATTGCAGCTCTGGACAGAACACAATAAACTTGCATGTAGGACAACTGGACATAGGGAGAATAGAAAAATACTTTGGCTCTACTTCTCCCATTTTTGTATCTGATTCATCTTGTTTTCTTATGCCTTTATGTTGAGCATGAATGGGAAGACAATTGGAGAGAGAATTTGCTGTATGTCTTGCTCCACTTTCCATTTATAACTGCATAAATTATTTTGTATATGTTATATCTAGGTTCTTAGGAAATATTAGCAGCAAATGCTATTAGTGCTTGGTTGAAATTTAAAGTTGAAAATTGAACATGGTGATCTCGAAATTCATTAATCATTACAGGAAATAACATAGAGGATACGGATCTGTTTCAGTGGTGGGTTTCAAAAAATTTTGGAACCTACTCTGTGGGAGTGGCCTCCTTTGTGGGAGTGGCTTGCCGGCCATGTGACCTGGTGGGAGTGGCTTGCCAGCCATGTGTTTTCTTTCTCTCTCTCTCTCTCTCTCTCTCTCTCTCTCTCTCTCTCTTTCCTTCCTTCCTTCCTTCCTTCCTTCCTTCCTTTTGTCTCTCTATCCCTTTTTTCTTTTTTTCTTTCATCTCTCTCTCACTCTCTTTCTTTCTTTCTTTCTTTCTTTCTTCTTTCCTTTATTTCTCTTTGTCTGTGTGTGTTTGTGTGTGTGTGTGTGTGTGTCAGTGGTGGGTTTCAAAAACTTTTGGAACCTCTTCTGTAGGTGTGGCCTGCTTTCCGGGTCCACTGGTGGAACCTCTTCTAACCGGTTGGGTAGATTTGAAGAACCGGTTCTGCCGAATAGGTGCGAACTGGTAGGAACCCACCTCTGAATTCTGTTCATCCCCCCCCCGCTTTTCTAGCATTTTCCCCAAATGTACATGGTCTGTCCCCCACCCCCAATCAGTCAAGTGTTTATGCATTAGTTACAGCAGGAATTGATTGATCGGCTTGTCATCTGAGCATTATGTGACTGGTCCAAAGTCTCCCAACTGGCTTTCATGACTAAGGTGGGATTAGAACTCACAGTTTCTTGGTTTCTAGCCTGGTGCCTTAACCACTAAAGCAACCTCTCTTCTCTGTTCAGTCTGATACCATAAATATTCCTACTGATTCTACTAATTCTTCCTGCAACTCGAAGACTGATACTTTCATAGAAGGCTAGGACTCAGACGAATCAATGTTAGATGGCATCCAAGTTAATGCTCTATGTGTTAAAGTTATAAAATCCAGTTCAACTCAGTTCATATTTTAAACAGAGAATGAGAAGATGCAGATTCTTTTTGTCACATGAACAGAAAGATAGAAACAACAGCGAACAGCATTACCTCAAAGCTACCTCAGGAAAAATGAGAACTGAAAATTATTTTCAAAAAGATGACTATGTTGGGAAGGATTGGGAAGATGTAAACAAATAAATCATTTTTATACAGTACTGCTGTAGGCTTTCATGGCTAGTGTGTCAACCAAGAACAGTTTTTTGGAGACTCCCATGATGTGGAACAATCAGAGATCTGCTTGTCTAGTGTAAGAACCCAATCAATCCCCTTTCATTGCTTGAGAGCTGCCAAGGGTTAGGGGTGCAAGGGTCTTGTAACTTGACAGCTTTAAGACTTGCACACTTCCATGCCAGCGTTCCTGAGCCAACATGACAGGAGGAGGAATTCTGGGAGTTGAAGTCCACAAGTCTTAAAGCTGTCAGGTTTGAACACCCTTGGGGTATTTTTTCCCTAAAGGGTTAGGGGTGCAAGGGTCTTGTAACTTGACAGCTTTAAGACTTGCATGATTCAAATGCCAGAGTTTCTGAGCCAACATTTTGGTTGCTAAGCAAGAGCATTGTTAAGTGAGTTTCACCACATTTTACAAGTTGGCCATGCCCACCCAGTGACATGACTGCCAAGCCACTCCCACTCAGTCACATGGCCAGCAAGCCACTCCCACAAAGCAGGCCACACCTACAGAAGAGGTTCTAAAATTTTTTGAAACCCACCATTGCTCCAAACGTTCCCATTGAGGAGAAGGATGTTAGGGAGATTGTAGTAATTCAACTACAGAAGATTCTAGGAAAACATGTTAGTCACAATACCACTTCAATAACATCATGTTTTAAATTTATAGATAGTATTGCTTTCCCTTCAACACAGAACCCTTTAAACTAGATGTTTAAAAAGCAAACCACCTTTATATTTCCTGCTAAATAGGAGTTCATTGATTTTTACATATAAAATTAAAAGGGTGTTACTAGATACTTTATAATATTAACAAAGGCATCAATGAAAAAATAAAACATAAGACTACCCTTTTATTTGCAACAGATAAATGTAACTGTATAAGCCACTAACTAATCAGATTAAATAATTTAAAATAAAATAATATCTTCTAGCTAAAATAGATAATAAAACACATACGTTGTATATGGATTTACTAATATTGCCTTCACTAAGACAAGGAAGATGACTCAATGGCCAATTAAAAGAAAGATCACTGTTTTAAAACCATTAAGAATCCCCATGTCATAATATCGATGAGCAGACAGAAATGAAGATAAAGATAGTGCATAATTTTATGCAGCTATGTCCCATTAGTGCATCAGATTTAATATCCTGCAAAAAGAAAATGAAATTGTAGTTCTTCATACTCCTACAGTGTGAACATGAAGCCATTACATAAAATGCTCTTTTTTAAAGTGCTAAAATCTGTTCAGCCTAATATATCATATAAGCTAAATTATCAAGGATGCATATATTTCACCTAGCAAAGTGCAGCCCACCGACTAGGTCTAATTGGACCAAAGGAGCTAGAAAAAAATTCAGCTGCATGCTTAGGATTCCAAAAACCAAGAGAAGTAAGATCCCTGGTAGGTAAAATTACTCAGACAGTACCTACTTAAGCTTCATTTTTTGTTTTTTAAGGAGTTACAGGTAGAAAAAAAATATTCTTGTACCCTTCGTAAACTCTTAGCCGAGTAGACACTGTATAGTATGAAAGATGATTTATTAGGATATCTCCTTAAACTAGAGGTGGGTTCCTACCAGTTCGCACCTATTCGGTAGAACCGGTTCGTCAAATCTACTGAACCGGTTAGAAGAGGTTCCACCAGTGGACCCGGAAAGCAGGCCACACCTACAGAAGAGGTTCCAAATTTTTTTGAAACCCACCACTGGTCCTTGGATATGATTATTCTACACTATCATGCTCATATTTATAAAACTCTGTGAAAGGTAAGGATGACTACTGCGTTTGTGGTGCAATCAGAACATTGCGTGTGTTGAAGTTGTTTTAACACAAACCAAAGATGCCTTTTAAAAAAAGTTTACATCCTATTCTTATGCATGCCAGTGCTGTATGTGAGGTAATTTAAGGTGGTTCTGACAAGTGTCGTCGGCATCTTTATATTCGGTCACATGGGCGGCAAGCCACTCCCATCCGGTCACATGGATGGCAAGCCACTCCCACAAAGGAGGCCACACCCACAGAGTACGTTCAAACAATTGTGTGGAACCTCTTCTAACCGGTTCGGTAGATTTGACGAACCGGTTCTACCAAATAGGTGCGAACTGGTAGGAACCCACCTCTGGAATACTGTAACAATACTGTAAATGTGAGCTGGTTACCAAGTGCCAAAATCACAACAACTGCTCTAACAGCTGGAACTTTGAGTACCAGTACAATGATGGGATTAATTTTTTTTACTACCAGTTCTGTGGGGCGTGGTATGATGGGCTTGGCATGGCTTGGTGGGCGTGACTTGGTAGGAGAAGGATACTAGAGCCGAGGTGGCGCAGTGGTTAGGGTGCAGTACTGCAGGCCACTTCAGCTGACTGTTATCTGCAGTTCAGCGGTTCAAATCTCACCGGCTCAAGGTTGACTCAGCCTTCCATCCTTCTGAGGTGGGTGAAATGAGGACCCAGACTGTGGGGGCGATATGCTGACTCTGTAAACCATTTAGAGAGGGCTGAAAGCCCTATGAAGTAGTATATAAGTCTAACTGCTATTGCTATTGCTATTACTGTAAAATCTACATTCCCTCCCCACTCCTGGGGAAGGTTACTGCAAAATCCCCATTCCCTCCAGATCAGCTCGGACTCGGGAGGCAGAAAATAGATGGGGGCAGAGCAATCAGAGGTGGTATTTACTGGTTCCCCAAACTACTCAAAATTTCCACTACCAGTTCTCCAGAACTGGTCAGAGCCTGCTGAATACCACTTTTAGACAAGTCCATAAGTAATACTTGCTTCATGCCAGCACAATTTCAAATGGTCTATATCAACAATACTATTCACCATTATTATTTTATAAATATGAGTTGGGATTACCGTCTTTTGTCAGTATTCGTCTACCATGGATTGGGAAGTACAGAGTCAATATTTAATTTTAGCATTTTAAATGTGCAAGAAAGTTACAACTTTGATTAACATATTTTCTGTGATAATTATTGGAGAAGAAAACAGATGGGGACAGCTGATTTAAAATATTGTTTGACAGGATTGGGTGATCCCTTATTCTATTGCTCGAGAACAAATACATAATTGCTTCCAGCAGTTGTACATTATTGTTAATCAGTGAACCATATAATAGTAAAGGCTCTAAATCCAGCCTTTGTCCTTTTATAGCTAGAACAACTTACCTCCTCATAGTATATATTCTGATGTTTTTTTTTGCAAGATTACATTTTTGAATTAATGTTTAATTTATGAATTTAATTTGCTGTAGTGTTATATTAATCCTTCCCAGTGTGCTTTCTTTTTTTCTGTTCATAGAAACAGTTTACATTTGGATTCTTTCTTGGTATCTACTGTATTTTTCGGAGTAAAGATGTACCGGAGTATAAGACGCGTCAAGATTTTGAAGAGGCAAATTTTTAAAAAAGTTTTTGCACTCTGCAGACCTCCCAAAAAGAGCCTGTTTTGTTTTTTTTTGCAAAAACAGTCCTGGTTTTTTGTCAAAAAAAGGGACATGCATAGCCTTTAGGAGGCTTGTAGAGTGCTGCTGGGGGGGGGGGGGCAAAATGAGTAAAACCAGCCTGTTTTTCACTCATTTTTGTCCTCCACAGCTCCCGGGAGCACTCTGGAAGCCTCCTAAAGGTTATGCATGAACATTTTTGCAAAGGGAGTGGGATTTCAGGAGGCCAAAAATGCTGTAATCAGTGTATAAGACGCACCCAGATTTTCACCCTTTTTTTGAGGGAAAAAGGTGCGTCTTATATTCCAAAAGATATGGTAACTTCAAAACATACACTTACAATATTATACCATGGTCCTATGAACTCTTTCTTTCTTCCATGGCCACCCAACCCATACACAGTGACTCTTATTTAACAGTAAGTTAAATAAATGTTTTAGATAGTCCTTGACTATCGTACTGTTGCTGAAAGATAAAGGTTTTATTAAGCAGCCGTAAGAAAAAAAGTTAGGGATTTTCTTGTAAGGACTTCCGTGTACTTTGGTTTGGAATAGTTCAAGCCATTGTTCAAATCTGTATTACTGCATGGTGTTCTTAAAAAAAGAAACACCAATGAATGAATATTAAATCCTAGAGGAGAAATGTAAAGTACTATTAACTCTTTGTACACCACATCAATCTTTTCAGACTCCTCTCTAAGACATGGAGAGATGATACTACGTGTTTAGTCCTTGGGGCTACGACTGACAGCCAACAACAGCCAGGTCGTGCCTGATTGGCTAAGGCGCGGCATGGCTGAGCGCGGGCTGTCAGACACATGCCTATTGGCCTCCCTGCTTGACAGCTCTGTATAAATAGCTGTCAAGCAGGGCGGAGTCCTGATCTACCGCTAGCCTGCCTACTGTTCGGAACTGTTTAAGAAAGAGCTGTTAACTTTACCTCAGGAGTCCCCTGCCTCGTTCTTCCTCAGTCCACTTCGCTACTTAATTGAAGGGACTCAATAGAAGTACGCCAACCCTGTTGAATTCTATTGGTTAGGCGAGGGATGTCAAACTTGTGATGACATGTTATTGTCATGTGACGTATTGCAACTTTCCCGCCTTTGCTAAAATGGGGTGGGCGTGGCCAGCAGGTAACGTATCTAGCCCACGAGCCATGTGGTTGACACCCCTGGGCTAGCAGTCACCATGGACATTTTCCTTCCATCCTTCTGCGATTCTGGATGTTTTGTTGATTCCTTCATGGCCATAAGAGGGAGATGGACATTAAAGATATTTACATAACAATTCTGCCTGGGTAGAGAATCATGACAATTTTAAGCCTGATACATCTCTCAGGCTACCTGAAAGACCGCCTTCTGCTACATTCCTCCCAATGACCAATAAGATCTCACAGGTTGGGCCTCCTCTGGGTGCTGTCGGCCAGAAAATGCCGGCTGGCGGCCCCTCGGGGGAGGGCCTTCTCTGTAGCTGCGCCGGCCCTGTGGAACGATCTACCCGTAGAGATCCGGACCCTTACCACGCTCCCGGCCTTCCGAAAAGCCACCAAAACCTTGCTGTTCCGGCAGGCCTGGAGCTGTTGATTAATGTCCAGCCCCACTTAGATAGAATGAATGGTGTGTTAACAACTGTATTTTTAGTCTTAAATTTTTAAATGTTTTTATCTTGCCTGTAAGCCGCCCTGAGTCTCACGGGATTGGGCGGCATACAAATTCTATTAAATTCTAAATTCCTGGGTAATGCAGAAGTTTGGTTACCTCCCATAGACCGATCAGATCTCACAGGTTAGGTCTCCTCCGGATTCCATCCGCCAGCCAATATCGGCTGGCGACCCCTCGAGGGAGACCTTCTCCGTTGCAGCTCCAGCCCTCTGGAATGACCTCCCCGTGGAGATCCGGACCCTTACTACCCTCCCGGCCTTCTGCAAAACCACCAAGTCCTGGCTGCTCCAGCAGGCCGGGGGGCTTGCGAAACATCCAGCCCCGCGGAAATTGTGAATGTTGCGGTTTTGTTTTTAAAGTGTTGTCTTTGTCTAGTCTTCCCCCTTCCCTTGTCTATTGTGAGCCGCCCGGAGTCCTTCGGGAGTGGGCGGCATACAAGACAAATAAATACAAATACAAATACCTCTAAACATAGATTTATTTGCATTTCTATCCTGGCATTCCTTCAGGAGCTCATAGCAGTTTTATATGTCACTACAGCTTTTCATTTTGCCTCACAACAGTCCAATTACATAGGTCAGGCAGAGGCAAAGTTTCAGACCAATTGACCCAGTCAAATTAACCCATGGCTGAGGAAGGACTTGAGGTTAGATTTCCCCAGTTACTACACTTCCCTTAACCAACACTACTGTATGTATATGAAACAGATTTATCATACCAGGCGTCCTTAGCCAGAAACATACACTTCTATCGTAAGTTCCTTGTTTCACCTGTCCCTCTCTAATATTTTTTTTATCCTGTATCTTAACATATTTATGATGCTATATAAAAAGTTATTTAACACACGTCTTATAGGTATATTCAGATTGAATAAATTTATGAATTAGGTTCTTGTCTTTTTTACCTCCTTTTATGAGGCTGATTGACAAGGGCATGGGATGGGTTGGGATTCATCCCAGGGAGTGTTGGGTTTGAAAAAATTTTTTGGAACCTACTCTGTGGGTGTGGCCTCCTTTGTGGGAGTGGCTTGCCAGCCATGTGTTCTCTCTCTCTCTCTCTCTCTCTCTCTCTGTCTCTCTCTCCCTCTCCCGCTCTCTCTCCTTCCTTCCTTTTGTCTCTCTGTCCCTTTTTCCTTTTTTTCTTTCATCTCTCTCACTTTTTCTTTCTTTTTTTCTTTATTTCTTTCTTCCTTTCTTTCTCTTTCTCTGTGTGAGTCTGTCTGTCTGTCTGTCTGTCTGTCTTTGTCTCTCTCTCTCTCTCTCTGTGTCAGTGGTGGGTTTCAAAAATTTTTGGAACCTCTTCTGTAGGTGTGGCCTGCTTTCCAGTAGATTTGACGAACCGGTTCTACCGAACTGGTGCGAACTGGTAGGAACCCACCTCTGATCCCAGGGTAAGGTAAAGGTTCCCCCGCACATGTGTGCTAGTCATTTCTGGCTCTAGGGGCGCTGCTCATCTCTGTTTCTAAGCCGAAGAGCCAGCATTGTCTGAAGACATCTCCATGGTCATGTGGCTGGCATGACTAAATGCCGAAGGCAGAAGGAGTGCTGTTACCTTTCTCCCAAAGTGGTCCCTATTTCTGATGGATTTCAGGCTTACTGTCTTTAAACTTAAGGGCAGGAGAAATCAGATACAGCAATACAAATCATCTACATTCATTCATTCCACTTTATTGAAATGTCCGAAAGGATAAATTAATGGGTCCTATGACCTTTTAAAAAACAGTAGTTGAAGGCAGAAAGTGACTCAGTAAACATGGGATCTTGGCTCCAATGGAATCATACCAGCTTCCATGTGGATTAAGCATACCAATTTCCATGTGGATTAAGCACTTAAAGCCCAGCACGGGATGTGGAAGAGCACTCGTAATTTGTGAAGACAGAAAAATAAGGTTGACCATTACACAGGTAATATATTTGCTCTAAAATATATGCAGGGTAGTACAGCTTTAAGATCTAGAGTAGTTTGGTTCTGCTGAGTTCAATGATAATAAATATCTAAACCTATATATATATGTCATGCTCTTTTAAGGCTGAAAATGGTATATAATCTTAAACAGACTCTTATGAATTTAATAACATTTCCCCACTGTTTATGGCTTTTAATGAATTTTAATGTGCTGAACTAGACAATGTATTATCAAAACAATTGATTGATTCTGAACATTCCAATCCCAGTGAATCATTATTTCATACTTTCTTTCACTCCCTGTAATGTCCTGCTCCTTTTTGGCACTCAAAAGAAGTTGAAATTGCTACAACTTTCACAACTACCTCTACACAGAGAGAGGACAGGTAGGCAACTCCATTGAGCTTCTATGCAACCATACTTTGAAGTTCTAACTTCTACCAGTTGGAAAATTATACTGTAGTGCCTCGGTACTGAAGTGCTCTTTGTAATAGTGCATTGAAGCCATAGTTACTCAAAATGAATGTATTAGCAATAGCAATAGCAATAGCAATAGCAGTTAGACTTATATACCACTTCATAGGGCTTTCAGCCCTCTCTAAGCGGTTTACAGAGTCAGCATATCGCCCCCAACAACAATCCGGGTCCTCATTTCACCCACCTCGGAAGGATGGAAGGCTGAGTCAACCTTGAGCCGGTGAGATTTGAACCGCTGAACTGCAGAACTGCAGTCAGCTGAAGTAGCCTGCAGTGCTGCATTTAACCACTGCGCCATCTCGTTAGGGAAACCCCAAATATTGAAGGAGAATAGAATCAGAGGAATGGTTGGGGATCATATATCATGTTCCTTCCAAGTCAGATATCACATTGCAAGACATTGCAAGACAAAATATTTGGGTAAATTGGTTCCTTCCAAAATCATTGGGTTACAATTCCAACCAACTCTAGCCAAAATGGGAATAATTAGGATGACTGTTTGAGGAAAGCCTGCCTTAACTGATAATAATGATGCTAAGGATTAATAATGCTTTATTGGTTTATTCACCATTGGCTTTTAGTGAATACATACGCAGGTTTGGGTGAAGGTATGTTTGGATTCAGAAGTAATGACCACAGCAATATGAGTATTTAAGGCTTTATTGTAAGGCAGGATAAGTACATGCCATAATAACAAAAGACAACAATGAAAGAATACTCAAACTATACTTAGGCCCCAACTATAATTAATCACTTATTTCCCATGGCCTCATTCCACTTGACTGCCGAGGAGGAGGGGAATACAGTAAGTTTTTCTTAGTCTATTCTTTGTTTTGTCTATTTCTCCCAAAATCAAAGTGTGTTTCTTTATATCAGGGGTCTCGAACTCAAGGCTCACGGGCTGAATCTGGCCTGTGGGATTCTTAGATCTGGCCAGAGGTGGGTTCCTACCAGTTTGCACCTATTCGGTAGAACCGGTTCGTCAAATCTACCGAACCGGTTAGAAGAGGTTCCACCAGTGGACCCGGAAAGCAGGCCACACCTACAGAAGAGGTCCCAAAGATTTTTTGAAACCCACCACTGGTCCTTGGATATGATTATTCTACACTATCATGGTCCTATTTATAAAACTCAGTGCCTCTGTGAAAGGTAAGGATGACTACTGCGTTTGTGGCGCAATCAGAACGTTGCGTGTGTTGAAGTTGTTTTAACACAAACCAAAGATGCCTTTGAAAAAAGAAGTTTACATCATATTCTTATGCATGCCAGTGCTGTGTGTGAGGTAATTTAAGGTGGTTTTGACAAGTGTCGTCGGCATCTTCATATCCGGTCACATGGGCGGAAAGCCACTCCCATCTGGTCACATGGGCGGCAAGCCACTCCCACAAAGGAGGCCACACCCACAGAGTAGGTTCGAACAATTTTTGAAACAGTGAAGGACTGGTCTGTTATTGCTTCTGCCAGGAAAAACGGAGCTCAGGAGGGCCGCGTGCAGCCCTTCTGGACTCCGTTTTTCGGTCATGACGGCCTCCTGCAACCCTCTGCCAGTGAACACGGAGCTTGGGGAGGCCACGCCCAGCCTGACCAGGCTCTGTTTTCAGCCACAATGGCCTCCTGTTGCCCTCTCTCAGCAAAAACGGAGCCCAGGGATGCCACACACAACCTCCTTGGGCTCCGTTTTTCACTGGCAGCAGGCAGCAGGAGGTCATTGTGGCAAAAACGTACCTGCGAGACCACCTACTGCCACCGGTAGCCTCCCACCGTCCAGTGCGATCCCACAGAGTTGGCCTCCTCAGGGTGCCGTCGGCCAGACAGTGTCGGCTAGTGACCCCCAGGGGGAGAGCCTTCTCTGTGGGAGCCCCTTCCCTCTGGAATGAGCTGCCCCCAGAGCTTCACATAATCCCCGACCTCCGGTCCTTCCGACACACCCTAAAAAGTTGGCTTTTTCAGCAAGCCAGCCTGGCCTGAACAAAACAAAACAAATTATTGATCACTGTTAATTTTAATTCGATTTTTTTTAAAAAAAATGTCATTGTCAATTCTAATTGGGTTTGTTTGGGATAGTCTATTTAATTTTTTTTAACTTTTGTATTATGTGTTTCTTTTAATGTTGTATGCTGTCCTGAGTCCTTGGGAGAAGGGCGGCATATAAATCGAATAAACCTAAACCTAAACCTAAAAAAACGAAGTCCCAATGAATGATGTCAAGCTAGCCATGCCCCCTGGCCACGCTCTCCACCCGCTCCCCCGCGTTTAAACACAACCCTGACATGGCCCTCAATGAAATCGGGTTTGACACCCCTGCTTTATATCAAGCCATGATTAATCCATCTCAAAGGGTTTAGACTGAAGATGACAAAGATTACGCAGTTACCTCAACTCAAGAATAGCCAAAACAAAGTATAACCATTTGGTAATTAAAATAAATGCTTGCTTATGTCTGTACTACCTATTCAACCATTACACAAGAATGGAAGGTTTTATGTATCATGCACCTGAGGGAAAGAGATATACAACACTATGGCAATCTTCCAGTGAATCCCCTATCGCTACAACAGCCTAAGGCTATTTTTGTTCATTCTAAAATCAGAATGAAAATCAGGACCACTGCATGTCAGGTACTGTGGGAAGTTATCATCCAGCCCCCTCCCAGAAAAATGAAATATCCTAGGAAATATTGAAAAGGCAGAATATTTCTCTGGATATGAAAAGAAAGAAACATGTTTTAAAAGACAGAATAGCTGCCTGTAGCTTCCTGCCCATCCCCACTGTTAATGGGCCATTAAGAAGGCCAAGCTAGTCCCTTTTACATAATAAAGACTTCTCCACTGCAGCCCCAGGGGGGATGGGAGTAAAGGCGTGATAATATTGGCCCTTTACCCAACTGACCACATGGCATCTGAGAACTCAACTAAACCTGGATTCAAAACACAGCCCAGAGAGTTGCCCATGCATGGCCCTATGGGAGTCTGACAACCAATCAGAATACATTTCTTACACAGGAACAGGAAACAGAGAGGTGGGACTGAACAGGTTATAAAAAGCCTAGCAAGCCCCTCCTTCAGCCCTTCTCTTCTTCTCCACCAACATTGAAGCATGTGATCCCCTTTTCTGTTCAGGGCTCAAGTCATGTGGCCCTGTCCAACAATAAACCATCTTTCCAAGCAGCCTCCATGTCTCCAGTGTCTTTTTCCCCACTTGGAGCCGAACCCAGAAGGACATTTCTTTCATCAGTCAAAAGTTTAAAACAGCTGCTTTCTTCTCAAACTTGTATACAGAAATGGGGAGGATAAAGAAGAACATATTTTTTTTTGGAAAAAAAAATGTGTACATGTGGAGGAATTTCAGACACTAATGAGAGGCCAAATTAATATAAGAAGACTTAGATTCCTTTACTAATTCATTCCTTTAAAAAGCAGAAAATGAGGTCAGTGTGACCTATAAAATAGGAAGAATATTTTCAAAGGAATAATGAAAGTAATTAAAAGCAGGATACAAAGTGATTTGTGATACAAAAATCCATGTTTTGAGAAGTTTATTGGCTCAATTACGGTAGCACACTGGCAGATGATTATAAAGAATTCAGTAACTTTCAAAGTTGGAGTTGGGTTTTTTTTTAATTTGTTTTGTTCTGATATTCCTTCAACCAACTGAAATACAAGGCCCGACATAGTAATGAAGCTGCATTTTTCTCATTTCAGATAAGAGGAGCGCAATTCAATATTGCCGGTATTGTAACTGAAACAAAACTTGGAAATATAGAACTATTAGATTCCGGAGCATCTTGATTGAGGCTCATGGTTATATTTTGGGAGCATTCTCAGAACTCCTTATTAAAAATAGTTTGATAAAAATTTAATATTATAGCCATGAAGAATGGCGAAATAAGGTGGAGAGGAACAATGAGGAAAAATCCACTAATACTAGCATGGACATATCTACAGTAAGGTGACCAGATTTTCAGATTGGTAAAGAGGGACACCTTTGACCGGGGGGGGGGGGGGGATTTGATTAAAAAATGTATAAGGAGCAACAAAATTTTTCATACAACGCAAAAATAGTATTGTAATTTTTTTTTATTTCAACATAACTACAATTTACAAATATAAATTGTAACTGTTGCCAAACATCCAAATTTTGATCACGTGACCATGAGGATGCTGCAACGGTCGCTAAGTGTGAAAATGGTCTCTAAGTGTGAAAAATGGTCATCAGTCACTTTTTTCAATGCCATTGTAACTTTGGTCACTATACCACCTTTCTTGCCACAGTTCTTAAGTGAATAAATGCAGCTGATAAATTAGTAACATAAGTGAATCTGGTTTCCCCATTTGACTTTGTCAAAAGGTGATTATATGACCTCAGGACACTGAAACCATCATAAATACGAATCTGTTGCCAAACATCAAAATTTTGATCGCGTGACCATGAGGATGCTGCAACGGTCGCTAAGTGTGAAAATGGTCGCTAAGTGTGAAAAATGGTCATCAGTCACTTTTTTCAATGCCATTGTAACTTTGGTCACTATACCACCTTTCTTGCCACAGTTCTTAAGTGAATCTTAAGTGAAGATGTTATATCTTAAGTGAATCTTAAGTCTTAAGTGAAGATGTTATACAGTAGAACCTCTGGTCACGAACGCTTCTGACGAAAATATTCACATTCTCTCCACTGCTGATTTCCCCTTCTGCACCATTTTTTTTGTAAGCGCCAAATTTCCAAAATTAGGTTTGATTCATGACCAAATCAGTTTGCGACCAAAGTTATAGAACGAATTATGGTTGTGACCAGAGGTTCTACTGTATTCATGCCTTTACATACTCTATATCACCTCAAAATGTTGCACAGCCTTCATAAGTTTCTAATACAGATAAAATTAAATACAACATCAAAACCATAAAAAAGTAAAATTAACCTGGCTGGAAAATCCTATGCCTGTCTTGCTATTATTACTGACACACTTGCTGCAGTATTTGATGGCTAAAAGAAAAAAAAATATTGTTAAAGTGTGTATTATGTCCACTCCCATGTCTTGTCTGCTGCGTTGATTTTGAATTCATTAAAAGAGCTTATTTTACATCAAATCCCTCTCATATTATTCTCCTATGTTCAATAAACCCTAAGAGACAGCATACTATACATGAAATTCCTGTAACTGTATATTTAGTAAATTGTGGAGCTGAGTTTATCCAATTAACTCAGTTTTTGGACTTGAGTAATCACATACAATAAAGGAAATAAAACTATTTAGAATGAAGTGTAGTTGGCTATTTGTGATTAAGGGTGTCATGCAGAAACAATTATAGTTTTGATCAGGAAAATACCCTAAAAGAACCCTTTTGTTCTTTGTTTTTAATGATTTTTCCATGGCACATCATAGTGTTACACATATTGTTTTGAATAAAAAAAACAGCAGCTGCACATTTTTAAAAACCTACATTATTTTAAAATGCATTAAAAAAATAAAAGAAAAAAACCCAGCATACTTACCAGCAGGCAGAAAGTTTTTCCCACCATTTTGAGCATTTCACTGTGACTTAGAATCTGGTAGCAACTACCTTGGCTTTAATTATTTTTAAAAAAATTCTTTAAAATTCTTTACTTTTCCTCATGAGTGGTGAGGCCACGCCTCCCCTGCCTCTAGTGACTGCACGTCCCTGATGTGTCTCATGTCATTCAATGGGCCTTGTATGGAACAAAAAGATTTCTCATCCCACACGATTCAGATATGGAAGAGTTAAAGGGAAACATAACTCTGTACCGTCTATTGAATCTAGACCTGTCAATCCAGATCAGGGGTCTAAAATCCAGCCTATTATAATGCCTCAGTGGAGGGCTAGAAATGCAGCTGCTTCACAGGCTGTGCTGCCAGGGTGAAGAGCCATATCTTCTCAGCTGAGGATCTTCAGGCCTGAAGAGATTGACAAGCTGCTACCTTGCTTCCGGCAATTGTTCTCCTGCTGTGCAAACAGCGAGTGAGTGAGGTGTTTTTGCCTTTCTCACTTCCTTGTCACCATCAATCACCTATATTACCTCCGTAAACTTGCATTTGATTTGCCTCTGGGTAAGTGGGCATCTAAAAACAGCTCTTAAGTTTTCAATTCTTTTTATTTGGCTTCCTTTAAAAAAAAAAAACCTTGAACTTTATGGAATTTATATACTGTAAATATTCTGCTACGATGTATGGGATAAATCAAAACTCAGGATCTTGCCACTTGGTAGGGGGTTGTATGTGTGTATAGGTATGTGTATATTATATTAACTGCATATATATATTATATTAAACCCATGCATTCTGAAAGGACTGTAATACACTTCAGTATAGGCTAAGCTATTGAGAATACTCGGAGGAAGTTTATCATTTTAGTCCTCACAAATTAAACCTGTGGAAAGAGGAATGGGATTAGACTGAATAGATTGAACTATGGTAGCATACCAAAAGGGATCTCCCAAGGGGGTCTAGGACAACTCACCATGGATTGGATTGGATTTATTAAATGTATAGGCCGCCCAATCCCGAAGGACTCCGGGCGGCTTACAGAAAATAAAATTTTAAGAGAAAGGATTAAAAACAAACAGAAGAAAGCAGAATTAAAAGAAACACATCATGCACCCAGTCTAATCGGGGCTGGACTTCGGTCGAGAGGTCAACAGCCCCAGGCCTGCCGGAATAGCCAGGTTTTGATAGCTTTTTGGAAGGCCATGAGAGTGGGTAGGGTCCGGATCTCTGGGGGTAGCTCATTCCATAGGGCCGGAGCGGCTACAGAGAAGGCCCTCCCCCGATGGTCAACTCACTGTGGATAACTCGCCACAACACCATGGCCAACTTGCCATGGGCAACTCGTCATGGAACAACTCATCACAGACAACTCTGCATGGCCAACTTGCCACGGGGCAACTCACTGCAGAACAATTCAACGCTACGTTAATCATTTCACTCAGTTGCCTTGATCACCAAGTTTTTTTGTTGAATTGTAGCTTTTGTGTTTCTGGATTGATATTATTTTATTGTTATTGGCCATAGTTCCATTGAAATTAATTTAACTTTTGTATTTGTTTAATCGTCTTGCAGTGAGTTGTCCTGCGGCAAGTTGGCTGTGGTGAGTAGGCTATGGCGAGTTGGCCCAATCTGGTCCCAAAGAGTGTGAGAGGTTTGTAGCAGGAAGACTGTAAATGGAGAATCCTCTCAATCCCTATGCAGTGTGCCAGCCCAGTTCACACATTAGAAGGCAATACTGTTTAAGTCTTAGCAGAGGTGGGTTCCTACCAGTTCACACCAGTTCGGTAGAACCGGTTCGTCAAATCTACTGAACCAGTTAGAAGAGGTTCCACCAGTGGACCTGGAAAGCAGGCCACACCTACAAAAGAGCTTCCAAAATTTTTTGAAACCCACCACTCACACACACACACACACACACACACACACACACAGAGAGAGAGAGAGAGAGAGAGAGAGAGAGAGAGAGAGAGAGAGAGACTCACACAGAGAAAGAGAAAGGAAGAAAAAAAGAAAAAAGAAAGAAAAGTGAGAGAGAGATGAAAGAAAAAAAGGAAAAAGGGACAGAGAGACAAAAGGAAGGAGAGAGAGGGGGAGAGAGGGAGAGAGAGAGAAAAAAAAACACATGGCCAGCAAGCCACTCCACAAGGTCACATGGCTGGCAAGCCACTCCCACAAAGGAGGCCACACCCACAGAGTAGGTTCGAAAATTTTTTGAAACCCACCACTGAGTCTTAGGGACAAACTATGCTTACTGCCAAAGCCAGAACTTGGCAAGTCTTGATTTTACAAAGATTGCATCAATGAAAGTAGTAAAGCATCTTTTATTTATTCAGTAAATGGACCAGTACATTTAACTGATGTGTAATTATGGGATACCCCATGAATGTTATAGAAAAGTGTGTTTTTTATAAAAAAAAATTCTTTCTTTCTGATTCATTTTCCCATGTGATAGTGGGTTTATCCTGCATCTGTAAATCTGATGTTTAACATGGTATTTCATACAAGTGATTTAACAGGTGCATTGTAGACAAAAGGCAATTTTACCTGTTCCTTAGCAGCCTATTTAATTTTAATTGAGAAGCGTAAAAGCTTCCACACATTTCTATTTGGAAGAAAAATATTTTTGAAGATCAGAGACATTCTACATTTGAACTTAATTTTAAGCATCATTTTGAATTTTGTAGTGTTATTACAGCTGAGTGCATATACGCTGCTTTTCTAAGTCTCTTATTTCCAGCTTATTATTGAGTCTGGCCACTTAAGAGGGAAACCAATTCTCTGGCAACAGAGATATCGGCAAAATAAAAATACTCCTGAGAATAAATATGTAGACTGTTGCTGCTCCATTATTTTCCATCTATGATGGAATGTTCTTTGCTATAAATATATCACTGATGGGTCAGTAAGGAGTGAACGTGGATGCGTGGTTAAATTAAACAATTCAGCAGCTCCAGTGGTGGGTTTCAAAAATTGTTCGAACCTACTCTGTGGGTGTGGCCTCCTTTGTGGGAGTGGCTTGCCGCCCATGTGACCGGATGGGAGTGGCTTGCCGCCCATGTGACCGGATATGAAGATGCCGACGACACTTGTCAGAACCACCTTAAATTACCTCACACACAGCGCTGGCATGCATAAGAATGTGTAAAGCATTCTGGATTCTGAGTACATCAGCTGTGGCCACTTTGGGAGATTTCATACCAGTAATATATATCTAGTTTGGAATTTTGTATTTTTTCCCCCGAGAAATATTAAACATTTTATTTGCTCTGGTCCATGTACTAGGAGGAAGTGCCTCTAGGCGCTGCTCAAGTGGGGCCACAATCTTGGATCACAGAGAACTTAACAAATAAATCCAGCAGAAGCTGTTTTCTAAATTCATTAGCAGCTGCCTTGCACACATTTTTCTCTGATTTACACTTACCTTCTGGAATACACACGTTTGTATCCTTGTGCTATGTTGTGCTAACTGCCAGGCACTCTGATTAACTGGAAGATTACACATCTCTTCAGTATTCATATTCTGTTTAGTCAGCTGATCTCTCTAGTTGTAAGGATATCAGCCCTCCAGTACTATGCTAACTGGCTATGTTGCCTATGGGCTATAGGAGTTGGTATTTCTGGAGGAATTGTTCCAAAACACCTGGAAGTCTTGGTTTAAGAAAATCTACTTTAGTTTAAAGTTTCAAATCAATATTTTAAAGCTGGTGAACACTTTTAGAATTTTGAGAGCATATCATGAGGATTTTCATAACATAGCCTCTCTTCTAGGCATGACACATCATATAACAGCCGTTCGTTACAAGGTAAATTGATGCTATTCAGGGGTGGGTTTCAAAAATTGTTCAAGCCTACTCTGTGGGTGTGGCCTCCTTTGTGGGGGTGGCTTGCCGCCCATGTGACCGGATGGGAGTGGCTTGACGCCCATGTGTCCGGATATGAAGATGCCGACGACACTTGTCAGAACCACCTTAAATTACCTCACACACAGCACTGGCATGCATAAGAATAGGATGTAAACTTGGTTTTTAAAACAGTGTTTTTCAAACTTTTTTGTGCAAAGGCACACTTTTTTCATGAAAAAAATCACGAGGCACACCACCATTAGAAAATGTTAAAAAAATTTAACTCTGTGCCTATATTGACTATAGGCGGGTGTTTTTCCCACGGCACACCTTACACTATGTCACGGCACACTAGTGTGCCATGGCACAGTGGTTGAAAAACACTGTTTTAAAGGCACCTTTGGTTTGCGTTAAAACAACTTCAACACACGCAATGTTCTGGTTGCACCACAAACGCAGTAGTCATCCTTACCTTTCACAGAGGCACTGAGTTTTATAAATATGAGCATGATAGTGTAGAATAATCCTATCCAAGGACCAGTGGTGGGTTTCAAAAAATTTTGGAACCTCTTCTGTAGGTGTGGCCTGTTTTCCGGGTCCACTGGTGGAACCTCTTCTAACCGGTTCGGTAGATTTGACGAACCGGTTCTACCGAATAGGTCCGAACTGGTAGGAACCCACCTCTGATGCTGTTTCTCACTATCCTTTTTAATCTCTCAGCATGTTCTCTGCCATTTTAGTTTACCTTTCTCTAGTTTCTTTTTGGGCACATGGGCTCACTATAGATATCACTGAGATGCTGAATACTGTCACAGTTATTTTCTAAGAGTGCTCCTGGGGTATACTGTATGTGAGACCCAGAAACATCCTTTAAAATAAAGTTTATACTTGAGATTTATGTTTTCCTCAGTAGCATAATATATTCTTATTTAATTTTACTTACATTGAAAGATAATAATTAGGGTATGGTGAGGTAGGGTAGTGTAGGGGGTTCACCAACAAATGCACGCTCGACAAAAGCGCACCGACGAAACTGCGGTGAGAAAACCACAAGTTCGAAATCACGCCGACGAATGAGTGAAGAAGCACGCCGACAACAGCGCGCCAACAAAAGCGCGCCTTCAACGAACAACTAATAACAACATAATAACCCTAACCCTAACCCTAACCCTAACCCTAACCCTAACCCTGAACCTAACCCTTACCTTAACTTAAATAACGCTTTTGTGGGCGCGGTTTTGTCGACACGTTGTTGTGGGCGCGTGTATGATATTGTGGTTTTCTCACCGCGGTTTCATTGGCGCGCTTTTGTCGTGCGGGTATTTGTCAGGTCACGAGGGTAGGGTAGGGTAGGGTAGAGTAGAATAGAATAGAATAGAATAGAATCAAGAAAAATATTTGTGGATGCCACTATGGGAATCCTGACTCATTTTTGTAGAGCATAGTACTTATTCAAGAAATTATGCTAGGTGGCCTATTAGGCAGAACTTTTCTAAATCTGAAATAATTATACAGGTATGCATGTTAAATAATTATAGAGTTGTATGAACACTATAACACTATCACACTATCTACATACTGCATGTTCAACACTTGTTAAATTACTTACTGTCGTTGTGTTTCACAAACAGCAATCTATCATTTCTCTTGCAACAATCTTTTTACAGATGAGAGATTTCACCGATTCCAGCTTTGCAAAGAAGATCGGGGAGTGATTCCAGAGCTCCAGAGGTATTTTCTCATTACCACAAGTGGAAGCATGTGAACAAGCCCTTACAACACACTTCTCAGACATTACATTCAGAAGTAATCCTCTTAAAATCAGTGGGACTGTTTCTGAAATAATAGCATAGATAACTGAAGCCACATCTTATAAATCACTTGTATACTTGAAAAAGGTATCCTTAATCATTACTTGTCTTGTGTGAAATAAATTAATGTTACTTGTGGCCCAGTGCTTACTACCCTTCATGTTAAATCATTCCAGTAATTTATCTTCTTGATAGTAAACACTGAGTACAATCTGTTACTATGTATGCTACATTCTGGGTTCTTTTTCATGTCTAAGGTAAAGTATAATACACTACTCCTTGCTGGCAGAAAACTATGACAACCTAAAATTTGTTGGTCTCACTGGCAATCATGATTCTGCCATAATATGATAATAAAAAATGGATATGATTCTAAATGTAGGTGTCCAAAGCATATTAAGGGAAGCATTGTTTCATATGTTGCCCCTCTGTTCTCACCAAACATCACCAGCTGCTAGGAAAACACCCACCAATCCTCTCCTTAATGTGGAATGTGAATGAGGTTGGGATGAATTTTGACATATAGCATATATTTTGACATATATAGCCATAGTTACATAAATGCAGTGGTGGGTTTCAAAAATTGTTCGAACCTACTCTGTGGGTGTGGCCTCCTTTGTGGGAGTGGCTTGCCGCCCATGTGACCGGATGGGAGTGGCTTGCCGCCTATGTGACCGGATATGAAGATGCCGACGACACTTGTCAGAACCACCTTAAATTACCTCACACACAGCACTGGCATGCATAAGAATAGGATGCAAACTTTTAAAAGGCATCTTTGGTTTGCGTTAAAACAACTTCAACACACGCAATGTTCTGATTGCACCACAAACGCAGTAGTCATCCTTACCTTTCACAGAGGCACTGAGCTTTATAAATAGGAGCATGATAGTGTAGAATAATCATATCCAAGGACCAGTGGTGGGTTTCAAAAAATGTTTGGAACCTCTTCTGTAGGTGTGGCCTGCTTTCCGGGTCCACTGGTGGAACCTCTTCTAACCGGTTCGGTAGATTTGACGAACCGGTTCTACCGAATAGGTGCGAACTGGTAGGAACCCACCTCTGCATAAATGTATATAACCCTCACTGAAACTGCACTCTGAAAAGAATTCACTTGAATCCCACAAACAATTGCCAGTGTTATTTCCTATGACCTACCCCAATCCTGAAGTATAAACTGAAGTGAATCTAACCAAGTTTGATATTTGTCAGAATACTGAACACTGCACCCAGCTTTTGACTGTTCCATTGCTCAGATATCTTTATGGGGGTGGTGGTGGTGGGAGATATTGTACACTACTGGAAAACATTGCATCTTTACTGCTTGTAGAGCCACTAACTGAGATTTTAGATTGGCTTTAAAAAAAGACCCCCTTTCTGTTCAATCCTATTCATCCAAAGAGTTCTTTCATTTGCAATCCAGATGCCCGATCAATATTTTCATCCAAGATTATATTCTGGATAATAGATGTTTTTACTAGTGACAGACCTAATCATTAAAAAGCTGGATTTATTCTGCTAAACATGTTACATGGGCTTATCACCATGATAGGATTCTAGTCACAAAACCTTGATAGAGCTGTCAAAAATATTGAGAAAATCCAATATTTGTCAGCTCTTTAAGCTGGCCTTGTAGACACTGGTTTGCTGTAGGTTCATTTTTCATAACATTTTTATTGAAGTTTTTCAGAAGAATTAATAATAGTACAAATGTTGAATTAAAGAAGAAAAGTCATAATAAAGTGAAAAAGAAATATAGAAAACAAAATAGAACAACAAAAGAAAAGGAGCACATTCCGATCTTCTTAACAGAGCTTATGGATAGATTTATATCATACCCTCTCTCTAATGTTACATCATATTCATGTTCTTTCCATAAGCTAATCTTCTTTTCTAATCTTCAGACCCATTAAATCCAGAGGTGGGTTCCTACCAGTTCGCACCTATTCGGTAGAACCGGTTCATCAAATCTACGGAACCGGTTAGAAGAGGTTCCACCAGTGGACCCGGAAAGCAGGACACACCTACAGAAGAGATTCCAAAATTGTTTGAAACCCACCACTGGTCCTTGGATATGATTATTCTACACTATCATGCTCCTATTTATAAAACTCAGTGCCTCTGTGAAAGGTAAGGATGACTACTGCGTTTGTGGTGCAATCAGAACATTGCGTGTGTTGAAGTTGTTTTAATGCAAAGCAAAGATGCCTTTTAAAAAACAAGTTTACATCCTATTCTTATGCATGCCAGTGCTGTCTGTGAGGTAATTTAAGGTGGTTCTGACAAGTGTTGTCGGCATCTTTATATCCGGTCACATGGGCGGCAAGCCACTCCCCATCCAGTCACATGGGCGGCAAGCCACTCCCACAAAGGAGGCCACACCCACAGAGTAGGTTCGAACAATTTTTGAAACCCACCACTGCATTAAATCATACATTCATTTTTCTATTTTTTTTAGCAAAGAGTTCATAAGGGTTTTCCAGAGTACTAATAAATGTAGTTCTTGATCTCCCTCAGATCAAACACATTAATTTTGCCATCTCTGCTATTTCTGTCATCTTCAGCAACTAATCCTGTGATATGGGTATTTCAGTCCTTGCATTCCAAGAAATAATTTCAGTTGAATGTTGATCTTTAAAATTCATTATATCATCATAAGTATCTGAACCCCAAAATTGTTGACTTTTTTTCAAAATGATAAAATGACGCTTACATGTCCATATTTCCACATAAATTGGAAGTATCTTTATGCATTCTAGACACATCTTCTGGAGTCAAGTGTCAATGGTGTATCATTTTGTATAACTTTTCTTTTAAGTTACAGCAATGTACATATCAGTCCCTTTAACCACATATTTTCTCACAGTTCCATCAATATGTTCCCACTGTTCCATCAATAGGTTCCATCAAAATTCTTAGCTCATTTGTCGTACAGACTTTTTCTTCTTCCATTTCACAGTTCAATAAAAGTTTATACATCTTAGCAATTACGTGCTCACAATTTGTATATAGATCAAATTCTGTCTGTTGCTCAGTTCTGTGTTCTAAACCACCTTGAATCTTTTGCTTAACTGAGCATATGAAAACCAAGAAACAATCCAAGAAACTAGGGAGGATCCATTCAGAGCCATTAGCTGCCCTTTCTCTTGATTTTTTTATTTTATTTTATTTATTTCATCAAGCATGTATTAGATAACATACATAAGGATTCTGACCCCCTCCTCTGTCCAGTAACGAAAGCCGAGACAAGCGTAAAATGGAATGTCCTTTAATAACAAGACCAGACTCTCGGTGGCTGAAAGCCAAATAAACAAACAGATAAGGACCTTGGCAGCAACTCCGACAAACCTTGGCACCAATTCAAACAAACTCTGGCAGCAATCCAGCCTGCCAAGTTCGTTTCTCTTTAGTCCCAAACGTTGACTTCTGCAAGAAGGGCATGGCACAAGCAGTCTCTTTTATAGTCTGGGAGAGGAGCTTAATGACAGCTGAGCGTAATTACCTCCTATAATTACTTAGTTGTTCTTGACGCCGAGTAGCCCTTCGACGGCATGCATCCCGGAACAACTCACAGTTGGTTTCTGGATCACTCTCCCTTGTCTCCTCTCCACTGATCCAAGGCTCAGGCGCCACCTGGGGGCCAACCAGTCTCTCTGCGCCCTGCTCGGAGTCGGAACCCTGTCCACGGTCCTCCATATCCTCCAGGGCTGACTCTTGGGCTCCTTGCTTTCGGAGTCTGGTGGCAGCTCCAACAGCTCCTGCCAGGTCACAACACATAAGTATAAATATGATTTTGAATACATTAAATGGATACAAATAAAAAGAAATGCTAGGACAGGGACGGTAGACATGTTGATGTGCTTATGCATGCCCCTTACAGACCTCATAGGAATGGGATGAGATCGACAGTAGAGACAGTCTAAGGTTAAAGTTTTGGGGGTTTGGGGAAGAAACCACAGTGTCAGGTAGTGCATTCCTAGGCATTGACATCTTGTCTCTTCTCCCTGTCTCCCAAGGTCATTTTCAGATACCGCTACATAGCGACCCTTGAAGAGCATCTGGAAGCTGCAGCTGGTACAAAAAGCAATAACACAAGCAGTTATGGTTAATGGCAGGATTGCTTCTTCATGATAGTGTCTATCCATCCCATCCTCACTATCTGGAAGAGGAGGTATGGTGTCATTCTTATCCATTAAAGAGTGCCATCTAGTGGGAGTTAGGAAAACATCCTTTTCTGTTGCAGGGCCTTCTCTGTGGAACTTCATTCTCTGGCCTGGCCTTGTTTGCCTTTTGCAATGAAATGATTATATTTCTAGAATTGAGGACTAGTGTATCTAATAGAGCCTGTCAGGTGCTGCTTCACTTATTAACCAAGAAAGAATCCACTCAACTCCATTTTGCAGAATTAAGAGTACTTTTACTGATTATAAGTAAACAGAAGCTAAGCAAAGCTGAATCTGAGCAAAAGCGTGCGAAAGCATTAGATATCAATACATGATTCATTCCCCTCCCCTTGGTAACCCCAGTCCATAGTCCAATCGTATATCATCACAGCCGTCAGGTGGGAGACATCTTCAAAAATCATCATCAGGTTGGTATGCCGGACAGTTGACCTTGGCGGGAAACTCCCCTCCTTGCCACATGCGCAGTAGATGGTGAGAACAACTCCCAATTAACAGTCCTCCTGTACAGATTATTTCCCTCACCCAAATACCATGCTCTCCCTCCCCGTTTCAATGGCAGCCAAAAAGCAAGCAGCAAAACAGAGGCTGATGTGTTAGGTTTTTTTTTAAGTATTGTTATTATATTGATGATTGTTTTAAATTTACTTCTCTGTTCTTTATCTTGACGGCTAATTCTCTAGAAAATCAGAATTAGTTTTTTTGTAATGTTTGCAAATAGCGGAATTGAGGACATTGTTTGGTATTATATACCTGTCTACTTCAGTCTTAATTTTATATCTGGCTCTAATTAATTAATCTCAGGATCCCATTTTTTTTTTAACAAGTAGATCCTTACAGGCTTAAAGTCAAACCCTACCCTGATTTAAACAGTTTGAGTTCTAGTCAACTTCTAAAAACAAAGTAAGTAATTGAAATGGACATCAATGATACATTCCTTGCATCATTATTCCAATAGAGAGAGACACATACACACACAGAGAGAGAAAGAGAGATGGAGGGAGTGTTAATCTTTGAAATCTGCATTGTGATTGTTTTAAATCTACAAGGAGCTCTCAATCCCCAAATTCTCTTTTGGCTTAACAAAACTATAAGACACAAAGAAACTCAGCACATCAATTCTTCTAGTGCTGCTTAAAAAAGGCCCATTTTGGATCCTTGGGTACGGGGAGCTAAAGATTCACATTTAATGCATACTTAAAAAACAGAACCCATAAGAAAAAAAATATATCATCTCTCAAAGGAAACTAGGTTCATGAATTCATTGTAATCTATTTTATTGCTACTGAGTGCTTTATTGGATCTGTGCAACCCTCTGAAGATAAATTCAAAAGCACTGTACAACCTACAATGGAACATCTTTCATAGCTGTAAATATTAATCTCATTATAAAGCATATTAAGAATTAACACATATGAAATACAGGCATCTTGTATCCCAAGCTCTGGTTCCTTTTCTTTTGAGAGTTCATAAACACATAACTGCATATCATCAACAGCATATCTAAATGCATTGTGCACCAGGAAAATCAATTCCTTAGACATTAAAAGAGAGTGATTGGTGCTCATTTATGTTAATTATCTACCTAACAGCTACAATTACTAACAATACAATTGTTTTATGATAGCATTCAACCTCCAGTTCCTTGGAAATTTAGAACTCAGCCAGGCAGAAGTAGTAATATGCCAATGTTTTCTCTCTATTTCTCTCTGGTTATTTGTCCTAGAGCTGCTCTTCCAGATTTTTCTCACAATAATTTTTTTTTTCTGAAGACGATTCATTTCAGAAGTTGAACTGGCCATGGATAAGAAATGCAGGCAGTTTGCTAACTATCTTAATGAAACTAATGCCAGAAAAATGAAAGATTTCTGGCTACAAATTTCAACATGCATATTTTAAAACTCCGGGGTCAATGGAGCTTACTCGTATATAAATGCTTTTGGGATCAAGTTTATATTATTGTCAACATATTCATGTCAACATATTCATTCATTCGTAACATATTGATAGTATTCAATTAATATTAGCTTATCATTTCCATACGTCCCTCAATTCTTGTGGTTGAAGAATGGCTGAAGTCAGAGACAGTGATTTCATAATAAAATTGTGAAGCGTAATAAGTGATTTGTAGCATCATATTAGCAGCTAGAGCAGTGTTGACTAACCCTTTTCTCCTCACGTGCCAAAAGCATGTGTGCACGACAGCGCACGTGCGCAGGTGCCCACACCCATAATACAATGAGCATGACTCCCTGTGTGCCTCGCCTGCTGCACATGTGTGTGTGACCCCCCTGAACACTCCCCCCCTCCCGTATGCCTGCAACCCCCGCGCCCCATTTGGGGCCTAGTAGGCCTCCCTGAAGCCTCCTGGGAGCAAAAATGGGGTGGGGGTGGGGCGCCACAACCCCCCATGCTCTCCCTGTCCCCATGCATGCATACACTGTTACAGGTGTAATGTCGGCCTTTATGCAGCTTTATTCCTCTCTAGCATTCGTCTCCATTGTTCAGTGATGCATTTCCGGCCTCTCTAGGATTTACCTCTATCTGCCCCTGTTCCTGTTGGATGTGTATAGCAGAGGTGGGTTCCTACCAGTTCGCACCTATTCGGTAAAACCAGTTCGTCAAATCTACCGAACCGGTTAGAAGATGTTCCACCAGTGGACCCGGAAAGCAGGCCACACCTACAGAAGAGGTTCCAAAAATTTTTTTGAAACCCACCACTGGTCCTTGGATATGATTATTCTACACTATCATGCTCCTATTTATAAAACTCAGTGCCTCTGTGAAAGATAAGGATGACTACTGCATTTGTGGTGCAATCAGAACATTGCGTGTGTTGAAGTTGTTTTAACACAAACAAAAGATGCCTTTTAAAAAACAAGTTTGCATCATATTCTTATGCATGCCAGTGCTGTGTGTGAGGTAATTTAAGGTGGTTCTGACAAGTGTCGTCAGCATCTTCATATCCGGTCACATGGGCGGCAAGCCATTCCCATCCAGTCACATGGGCGGCAAGCCACTCCCACAAAGGAGGCCACACCCACAGAGTAGGTTCGAACAATTTTTGAAACCCACCACTAGTGTATAGTTATATTCTTGATGGCTTGTATAGTGTTTTAACTGCATTTTGATTAAACAACACATGCTGCAAAGACCTGAAAGTCAGATGGCCGACAGGAGGCGCACACGCATGCATGGTGGAGCTCAGCTAAGACGATGATTCGTGTGCCAGCAGAGAACCCTCTGTGTGCCACCTGAGCTAGAGCAATCTAATATCCGAGTCAACAGTTGCTGCTCAATTCACCAAAGAGTCACAAAAAAGATAACAGGAATATATCACAATGAGATCTTTAATACTTTCCCATCTCTCTATCCCATTTAATAAACTTGGATGCAGTGGATGAAATTTGCCTTTGGACCTCACAAAACCAACATGAGAAGCAAGTCTCTTAATCCCAAGGTCTGTCTGGACAGTAAAAGGTTGGCCACACAAACCTCATGTTAGTAGAGACTAGATAAATTAAAGCATCCAATATTGACAGAACCAGATGAATTCTGGGAGTTGAAGTCCGGACACCTTCAAGTTGCCAAGGTTGGGAAACATGAAGATGGCAATACATCACTGATCTTAACCTGGCAATGAACCAAATTCTCTTATTTTTTCAAAGCCAGGTCAACTTTATTGTCTCCACTTCCAAGTTCAAGCCAGGAAGCACAAGGAGGGAGAATCCTGTCACTCATATTCTTGGTAGATGTAGTTCCCAGATCACTGAACATGCCAGAGGTGGGTACCATGTGTGCAATTCTGCAGGGTCCTATTATCCGTGGCACGACAAAACCACGCTCGTCAAAATAGCGGTGATAAAACTGCATTGCTAAAGCCACGATGTCATCACCGCGCGTCATCACCGCCACGACAACAGCACGGCGACAGAAAGGCACTTTAAAACAGCGTGGCGGCAGAAAGCCGATTTAAATTAAGGTTAGGATTAGGTTTAGGGGTTTGCTTTAGGGTTAGGTTTAGGTTTAGGGTTAGGGTTAGGGTTAGGGTTAGGTTTAGGGTGCTGAGTGCTTCGGAAGGCGCGGATTTGCCCTCCGCCCTTATGTCAGCGCGGTAAGGTCGCATTTGCTTTAGCGATTCGGATGGCGCGGATTAGGGTTCGCGCTTATGTCTCCGCGGATAAGGGCTTCGCGGTATTGTGGTGGAACCCCTATTATCAGGAATTACTCATCCTGGAATATTTTACAAGGGTCATCCTACAAACTAATATATCAATGACTTTCACGTACTCCCTTTCCCCCCCTTACTTTGTCATGAAAAATTCAGAATTCAGTTATGAATAGCCTTTAAATGATTTGAATCCAGTCGTTCAGAGTGCTGATTTCAAAGTGCTTTGAAATCAGCGCTGCCTTTTTATTCCGTTCTGAGGCCCTTTGAAACCAGAGATTAATTTCCAGTTACTTGATAGCCCGGCGACAATGAGACTTGACTGAAAAGGATCAGATGAAATGAGAACGTATCCCGTTCCGAAGGACTTCGCAGAATACCTTAATAATGTTGCAGCTGAGGTGTTTCGTATTGAATATTCACTTTCATATAGTTTTTGGGTTTAACAGAGCAAAGGACATCGCAGTCTGAAATTTTTTTCGGGAGAGATGAAAGTTTGAACAGCAGCAGCTTTTTAAATAGCTTTCAGCACCCAAAGTGAGAACAAAGAGGCGTCTGTTCAAGCAGCTGTCCTTTTAACAACAAGATCCATAGTGCTATGCGCTATTCAGGAAACAATGCCAATGGCAAGAAATACCTCTCACGACGTGTGGTCCAAAAGTGTCAGATAAAAAACTTTTGTGCTGGAGCTAGAGAGCATGTTATAATAAAGGATGTCGTGGGAAGGAACTGGCTTCCCACACAAAACATAGCCCAGCGATGCTTCATCTTGATTTGCAAAGGGGAGAAAGAAAATAGGCAACATCAGGTAAGTACCACATCAGCTTTGCAGATGTGGCTGTAAGGCCTGCTTTTAGGAATAATGTTGAGTTGGTGGAAAATTTGGTGGGGGGAGAGGAGAGATGAACAGGGTCAACTTATAACTTTCCCCAAACCGGGCTTGAACTTGACGGGTGAAATGGTTTCTTTCCAATATATACTTTTTATTTTCCATTTTCATAACATATAAATCACATGTATACTATTACATAGCCAATATCCTATTGTATTAAGTAGTAATTACATTAGTTCCTCTTGTCATCAACGCCCAGAAAGATAAAAATCCATTATTAGCTCTTCTGCTCTCTATACACCTCTTTCTTCTACCTCTCTCCTACTTCCTTTCTTCCCTCCATCATCCTTTTCTACTCTACTTCCCCTTCCTTTCTCCTTCTCCTCTCTCTTCATTCCACTCCTCCTTATCCTCCTCATCTTCCCCCCTTACCCTCTCCCCTATCCCTCTCTTCCTATCTTTCTTCTCTCCTCTGTTTCCCACTCTTCCTCTTATTGGTGTAGTTCAGCTTCTGAGCAAACTCCATTCTATGTTGATGGTATTTATGCTTCCATATCAATATACTTAACATATCTTTGTTTTAAAGAAAAAATAAGAGAAGACAGTATACATGTATTACATTAAAAACTAACACCCCTCGTCAAGCCTAATATTCATCCCTCCCTCCCTCCCCCCCAATCCCCCCCCCAGCCTTCCCTCCCCAGGTGAAATGGTTTCAAAACCAGAAAGTAAGAATTTCAGACAGCAGAATGAGTGAGATTGGTCCTAGGATTACCCAACAACCGTTATTGGATTGTCTTCTGGATTGGGAATGATCAAGATGATTGTATTTCTCAGAATAAATCTGAAATGATTTCTTTTTTGGGTCATGTTTTGAGTTCAGAATCTTTGAAATAGTAATAACCTGGGTGCCCCCCTAACTCATTTAAATATTAAGGTAGTCTTTTCTGTGACCAAAAGGTTAAAAATGTCACTGCTTACAATGGCTAAAGTTTTGCATTCTTATATCGACCCAAGGTGGCGCAGTAGTTAGGGTGCAGTACTGCAGGCCACTTCAGCTGACTGCTATCTGCAGTTCAGCGGTTCAAATCTCACCGGCTCAAGGTTGACTTAGCCTTCCATTCTTCTGAGCTGGGTAAAATGAGGACCCGGATTGTTGGGGGCAATACGCTGATTCTGTAAACTGCTTAGAGAGGGCTGAAAGCCCTATGAAGCGGTGTATAAGTCTAACTGCTATTGCTATTGCTATTCTATATCACAGGTTCCAGGCTAGGGGCTGCTAAGAAATCTATGAATTCAGATTAAGAACCAGATTAGCCACCTGGAGTCCTTCGGGATTGGGCAGCATATAAATTTTATAAACAAACAAACAAACAAACAAACAAATAAATAAGTAAATGATCCTGCATAAGGATGCTTGCCTTGTTTAGATGGACTCATGCACTCCTTGAAGAATATTGAGTGCAACTTTATTTCCTGATGGACAAGTTCTTGTTATATCCAGGAATAATCCTCCCCCCCTCCTCCTCCTCCTCCTCCTCCTCCTCCTCCTCCTCCTCCTCCTCCTCCCCCTCCTCCTGTATCATCTCCATTTCTGTCTGTCTGGCTTCATATGATCTCTTGGAAAAGAAGGAGCTTATCTCTTATTTTAAATATTACGTAATCTATTAGATCATAATAGAATGCTTTAGAACTGCCGAAAGCTATACAGTAGTAAGAATGGGAACAATATTCAAGTATTAGACAGAGGGAACAAATGTCAGCATTCACCCAATGAATCTTTTATCAGTCAGCTTCCAGGCACAATTCAGCTTACTGGCGCTGATCATAATGCTCTAAATAATATGGATCCAATATGCTTAAGGGAGAAAAGGAGCTATTCTTTCTGAACCTTTCTTTACTCTCTGCAAAGCAGAACTCTTTCAGGTTTCCCCTCTTTATCAGTTTGTTAGATCTCTCTCTCTCTCTCTCTCTCTCTCTCTCTCTCTCTCTCTCTCTCTCTCTCTCTCTCTCTCTCTCTCTCTCTCTCCATTCAGAAATGCAAGGCAGCATTTGTTAGATTTATCTCTCTCTCTCTGCATTCAGAAGTACAAGGCAGAAGTGCATGGCATTTTTCCCAGCTTCAAAGCAACGTTAAAAATAAGCTCGACAAAGGAAAAAAGGACTGGCCCAGGGTCACCCAGTGAGCTTCTGCTGAACTTCAACCTCGTCTCCTGACTGCTAGTTGAGTACCTAAATCACTATACTATATTAGCTCTTTTTATAGTATATGAGGCAGTGGTGGGTTTCAAAAATTGTTGGAACCTACTCTGTGGGTGTGGCCTCCTTTGTGGGAGTGGCTTGCCACCCATGTGACCAGATGGGAGTGGCTTGCCACCCATGTGACCGGATATGAAATTATGAATTAGTACTTAGGTCGCTCCAAGTAGCTATTCAGAAACTCTGGCATTGAAGCATGCAAGTCTTAAAGCTGTCAAGTTACAAGATCCTTGCCAGTGTTGGGTTTCAAAAAAGTTTGGAACCTCTTCTGTAGGTGTGGCCTGCTTTCCGGGTCCACTGGTGGAACCTCTTCTAACCGGTTCGGTAGATTTGACGAACTGGTTCTACCGAATAGGTGCGAACTGGTAGGAACCCACCTCTGATATGAGGTTATGGAAAAAACACATGGCATTCATTAACAGACTTTTAGTGACAATATCCTCTGTCAAAAACGTTGTGTTGTTTTAGGGAGGCAATAGCCTTCCTAACCATCTTTTTTCCCCAATTCTGTATCTTCCTAAGCACCCCCCCCCCCCGCCATTCTACCATTTAGTAGAGCTCTTTATGAGTCACACCAGAAGTGGGCTCCTACCAGTTCGCACCTATTCGGTAGAACCGGTTCGTCAAATCTACCGAACCGGTTAGAAGAGGTTCCACCAGTGGACCCAGAAAGCAGGCCACACTTACAGAAGAGGTTCCAAAATTTTTTGAAACCCACTACTGGTGGGTGTGTAATGTCCCGCAGTTATCTACGCATTAATAATGATCTAGTAATATTTCTTTATACATTTTAGGGACCTTTCCTTACATAATTGGTATTTTCTTTCATACTTTTGGATTTCTAATTTCTGTTTCCGTTAGTTGGCAATTGCTAAAACCAATCCCACGTGAAAAAGTATTCAAAGCCTTCTTGATTTTAATTGTCAATTTATTTATTCCTGCACATTGTAATATTTATTCATTTACATATCTCTGTTTTTCCACTGTTGTGCAAACACAATTCCAGCAGCTGCTAACATGTATAAAATTAAATATATATTATACTCCCTTTCAAATAGCCCACAAAATATTTCTGGTTTTAATTCCATATCTTGCTTTACGATTGCTTTTAACTTCTGAATAGCTACTTGGACCGACCTAAGTACTAATTCATAATTTCATATCCGGTCACATGGGCAGCAAGCCACTCCCACAAAGGAGGCCACACCCACAGAGTAGGTTCCAACAATTTTTGAAACCCACCACTGAGTCACACCTACCTGTGAGAAATTAAAAGTGAATACCACTGTTCAATATCTCTTGATGCTTTAAGCTATTAAGAAGCAAGGGAAAAGATCTATTCTGGTTTACTGATTAAATTTAACTGACCGAAGTGGTAAGGCTAGATGTATAAGACCAGAAAGAAACATACTGAGGCTTCAGAAAAGTAATAAATACATGGACATTAAGAATCTGCAATTGCCTTGCCTTGCTTTCCTTTGCAGTGAATGTCTCCGTTGTCCTAATGGTACTAGAATTGATGTGGAGGTTTTTAATTTTATGTAAAGTGTATTTAATATACACAATACTCTTAAGTACTACATTTCGCCTCATGTTCAAATGAGGTTATCATCTTCCAAATCCAATCTGCTTCGTAAAGGTTAGAAGACAAGGAGATTTAAAGATTAAAATGTCAAGTAGATAAACACATTATTCTGAGCTGTACAGTATTTGTAATCTGCAGGTTACTCAAACAGGCTGGCAGTTGCTTTTTATAAAGTGAACTCTTGTGAAATTTGAACTGCCTCTTCGTTTCTCTGTTCGGTCGTTGGGTGGCAGATTGAAAGCGGGAGCCAAGCTGGGTCATTCCTTCCAAGAGGCAACTTTCCCATCGAATGACTCGTTGCCCTAGACTCGAGGAGACAGTCCCTCTCGTCTGGCCGGGATGCTAGCAAGAGTGTTGGACTGAAGGAAGGAGGGATTCATTCATTCATTCTCTCTCTCTCTCTCTCTCTCTCTCTCTCTCTCTCTCTCTCTCTCTCTCTCTCTCTCTCTCTCTCTCTCTCTCTCTCTCTCTGCCATTTCCTCATCTACTTCTTATGAGACCCACCTTTTGGTTTGGAAAACATTTTTGTTGTTTGAACTTTATCTTGTTGTGTCTTCTTAAATCATTCTGATAGCTTTTAACACACCACATAAGAAAACATTTTATGTTCTCAAACATCTCACTGCATATGAAAACACCCTGAAGAAACCTTTCTGCCTCTACAGCTTGTCTTAAACGGGCCTCATATACTCCATTTTTCACATACATCCAATCACATAAATATAGGTCACCAACCAAAACATTATTCACCATGCCATGGCATTACGATTGTATCACATGCCACTGACAATATTTCAGGATATCATACAGTTAACTTAATGTCCTCTACTTTTGTTGGTAAGATGTTGAATATATAGGACATGCGAGATACTGTATATTCAGGGATGACAAAGGTGTTCACTGTGCAAAAGGAATAAAGCGCTTATCAGATTGTATCTTCTCATGAAAAAATAGAACTAAGAATTTATTTATCAGCTTGGTTCCTATATATAGTTAGAGGGAGGGGATCACTTTTGCTCTTATTAAATTAGTTTTCTATCCCACAAGATATAGGTCTGATCTTATAAAGTGCATGTTTTAGAATAAGAATGGGAGAAACCAAATATAAAAGCCAGATTCTATTATAAGTCACCTGACCTATTAAGAAATTTTAATTTAGCAATACATAATTTGTTTTTTTTTAAATATTTATTCTAAATAATTCTTAGTGCCAAGAATTATGAAAATTGTACAGTTATATTCAATTGGGTAGTGTAGTGGGTCAGCAGCTAAAATGCTGATTTATTCAGTTGGAAAGCTGGCAGCCCAGGTTAGAGACCCAAGCATCATGCGATGGGGTGAGCTTCTGTCCTTGCTCCAGCTCCTGCCAACTTAGCAGTTTGAAGGCATGCAAATGCGAATAGATAAATAGGTGTTCTGAACCCCTCCTCTGTTTAGTAACGAAAGCCGAGACAAGCGTAAAATGGAATGTCCTTTAATAACAAGACCAGACTCTCGATGGCTGAAAGCCAAATAAACAAACAGATAAGGACCTTGGTAGCAAGTCCGACAAACCTTGGCAGCAATTCAGACTAACTCTGGCAGCAATCCAAGTTTGTTTCTCTTTAGTCCAAGCGTTGAGTTCTGCAAGAAGGGCATGGCACAAGCAATCTCTTTTATAGTCTGGGAGAGGAGCTTAATGACCATCAGCTGAGCGTAATTACATCCTGTAATTACATAGTTGTTCTTGACGCGGAGTAGCCCTTTGACGGCGTGCATCCCGGAACAACTCACAGTTAGTTTCTGGAGTACTCCCTCTTGTCTCTTCCCCACTGATCCAAGGCTCAGGTGCCACCTGGTGGCCAACCAGTCTCTCTGCGCCCTGCTTGGAGTCAGAACCCTGTCCAGGGTCCTCCACATCCTCCAGGGCTGACTCATAGGGCCCCTCACTGTCGGAGTCTGGTGGCAGCTCCAACGGCTCCTGCTGGGCCACAACAAATAGGTACCGCTTTAGTGGGTACGCTTTAGATAACAGTGCTCTGTGGCATCACACTAGCCACAAGACTGCAGAGATGTCTTTGGACAGCGCTAGCTCAATGCTTTGAAAGAGAGCGCCCCCCCCCCCATATTCGTCAACAACTAGTGGAGTAAAAATCCACAGGGACTCCTTTAGTGTTAAATGAATCCAATTTACTGAATAATTAAAAGTTGTAGCTTTATAGTACTCTAGAACAGTTTCTTTCTTATGTGAGAGTATTTTTTAAAAAGCAAGATTTTAGAAAACTACTTCGGAATTTCAGTTTATGTTGTAAATATTCAACCGAACGTAGGTGGAGTTGCAACTTAAATACTACAACTGACAGAGAGGTTTGCATCTTGTGTCCTGAGAGATAAATCAGTGCTGCTGACAGCTTATATTCTGATCCCTTCTGTGCAAGTAGAGGAACCCCCAGCTGGCACTTTTGCTTCCCAGATGATTTTAGTTGGTGCCAGGGGCTAACTTCCATGTTTGCAATATTGATCAAAGGACAGGACTGAAATGTTCCTTTCTGTCTGCAGTGTAAGATCCTGGGGTGTTTTTATTTCCCCTCTTGTTGCTGTTAAGAGTTATTGTCCTTAAATAAGGACTACAGCTGATTAGCCATGGCAGAGCATGCTTGCCATCTTAAAAATGCAGGGCTGAGCCAGAATGTTTAAAACAGCAGTCAAATAGCTTGTGTTAAAAGTGATCCATATCATCCATACATCATCCCTTTTCTCTGCTCTTATTCGTATCCTTGTTGTTTCCTTTCCTTTCAGTGTTTAACATATTAAAGTACCCCCTTGATCATGAATGGGGATTTCAATAGTCAGCTTGGCAGGGTGGGGGCATGGCACTGGTGGGTTTCAAAAATTGTTCGAACCTACTCTGTGGGTGTGGCCTCCTTTGTGGGAGTGGCTTGCCGCCCATGTGACCAGATGGGAGTGGCTTGCCGCCCATGTGACCGGATATGAAGATGCCGACGACACTTGTCAGAACCACCTTAAATTACCTCACACACAGCACTGGCATGCATGAGAATAGGATGCAAACTTGTTTTTTAAAAGGCATCTTTGGTTTGTGTTAAAACAACTTCAACACACGCAATGTTCTGATTGCACCACAAACACAGTAGTCATCCTTACCTTTCACAGAGGCACTGAGTTTTATAAATATAAGCATGATAGTGTAGAATAATCATATCCAAGGACCAGTGGTGTGTTTCAAAGAATTTTGGAACCTCTTCTGTAGGTGAGGCCTGCTTTCTGGGTCCACTGGTGGAACCTCTTCTAACCGGTTCGGTAGATTTGATGAACTGGTTCTACCGAATAGGTGCAAACTGGTAGGAACCCAGCTCTGGGGCATGGGAGACAAATTTGATCAAAGTCCAGATGCTTTGTGGCTTCTTGTAGCAAGGGCCATATTAGCACTTTTAGTTGGAAATCTAGATGAAGACCATGAAACTTACCTCTGTGTAAAGAGGTTACCAGTTTCCTGCACATTGCCAGAAGTATAATATAGTTTCTTTGCAAGGTAACTCGAGGAAGGTTGTCTACACCAGAGGTGGTATTCAGCCAGTTCTGTCAAGTTCTAGAGAACTGGTAGTGGAAGTAGTTCAGAGAACCGGCAAATAGGCTGGCCCCGCCCCCTGCCTCCCAGCCTCTCAGCTGATTTTCTTTTGTTGCCCTGAACTGGAGAACGGAGCTAGAAAGCAGGTGGGGAGCAATGATGGGTTCTGGATCTGGTTGCAACTGGTACAGTGCAATGGGGCCGGGCGTCCACCACATGTACACGCACAGCGCATGCATGCATACTTACCACCCACGATGCTCCAGCTGCTCTGAGGAACGTCGCACAGGCGCCAAACACTCCATGTGCATGCATGTAAGCCCCAATCAGCTCAAATACAGGTAAGGAGGATGGGAGGGCAGGAGGGCGGGAGAGCCCTCCAGAGCCCCATACCGGAACAGTACCTGGTGCTCCCAGCAGGCACCAGTACACCCGTACTGTGGTCGTATCCCACCACTGGCGGGGAGAGAATGAGGATTTTGCAGCATCCTTCCCTTGCCACGCCCACAAAGCCAAGCCAACAAAGCCACACCCAAGGAACTGGTAGTAAAAAAATTCGAATCCTATCACTGGTATACACATAGTCTGACTGCCATCCCAATCTTACCTATGCAAGATACTTGGATCCTTACATCAGTCCTCATAAATAACCTAGCTAGTCATGTAGGAGGTAAAAGTACTAAGACTGTCTTTTTCATATCTCTGTGATAGTGACAAAAGGAAACAAAAGGGAGCATGCTCTACTTGGAATGCAGTGATTGATTGATGATGTACTGTTGTGGCCCGGCAGGAACCGTTGGAGCTGCCGCCAGACTCCGACAGCGAGGGGTCTTATGAGTCGGCCTTGGAGGAGGTGGAGGACCCTGGACAGGGTGCCGACTCCGAGCAGGGCAAGGAGAGACTGGTTGGCCACCAGGTGGCAGCAGAGCATTGGATCAAAGGGAATGTTCAGGAAAACATTTGGGAGTTGTTTCAGGATGCACGCAGGCGAAGGGCTACTTGACAGAAGGAACAACTGTGTAATTGTAGGAGATGATTGTGCTTAGCTGATGCTGATTAAGATCCTCTCCTGAGTATAAAAGAGACTGTTTGTGCCATGCCCTGGTGGCATGCATGGCCCCATGACAACCAATCAGAATACATTTCTTACACAGGAACAGGAAACAGAGAGGTGGGACTAAACAGGTTATAAAAAGCCTAGCAAGCCCCTCCCTCAGCCCTTCTCTTCTTCTCCACCAACATTGAAGCACGTGATTACCTTTTCTGTTCAGGGCTCAAGCCATGCGGTCCTGTCCAACAATAAACCATCTTTCCAAGCAGCCTCCATGTCTCCAGTGTCTTCTTCCCCAATTGGAGCCGAACCCAGAAGGACATTTCTTTCATCAGTATTCTCAATAATCTTCTCCAACATCAAAGTTCAAAGCATCAACATTATTTCTATTCTGATTCTTCATAATCCAACTTTTACTTAACTACAGTGTCTCAGGGAAAGTTTATTGCCTTCATGAATCTGATTTTTACAGGTAGAGAGACATTCTGGCATATCTGGAATATCTTTTCTAACCCTTCATTATCACTCCACCAAGTGCTAGTCAGCAGCATATCTCTTTTGCTATTCTTTTACTATTAATAATAAAAGGCTAAAGCTATCTAATTCTTCAGTATCTTTATTGTAATCTTTAGTGTAAAGCTTTCCTCTTCGTTTCATCTTGGAATCACTTACTATTTGCCAATTAGCATCCTTTAGCAAATCAATTTGACATTAGAGCTTCTCTTTGTAGTCAGATATCTTTTAGAACAGCAGTTCCCAAACTTTGGGCCACCAGGGACCAGTTCTGTGGAGAGAGTTTTTTCCCGTGGACCAGATGGCTTCACATGCTGCCTGCACATGCGGTGGCCCGATGCCAGTCCAGAGACCTGGGGATGGGGACCCTGTTTTAGAAGATCCCTGTTTGCTTCCATCTTAATTGTCTTTACAGATGTGTCCTTCTTATGTTGAATGTTTGAATGTTTATTTTATTTATATGCTGCCCTTTTCCCCCGAAGAGGACTCAGGGCGGCTCACAACTCAACCAAGGGAGGGGGATACAGACAAAAATTAAAACAACGCGCAACAATACATAATTTAAAACACACAACAGTCATACCATTCGAGAAGGGGGTAGAAGCTTTTTAGCCCCAGGCCTGTCGGAATAGCCAGGTTTTAAGGGCTTTGCGGAAGGTCTGGAGGGTGGTGAGGGTTCGAATCTCCACGGGGAGTTCGTTCCAGAGGGTCGGAGCGGCCACAGAGAAGGCTCTCCTCCAGGTAGTCGCCAGTCGACACTGGCCGGCGGATGGAATTCAGAGGAGGCCTAATCTGTGGGATCTAATTGGTCTAGAGGAGGTAATTGGCATTATCATTTCTAATAGCTATCTGAAATCATTTGCCAAGTTACTTCATGAAATTGTGAAAATTCTCTGAGCTATAAATCCAATCTGAATTTTTTTATTGAAAATTTTAGAAAAAAAAACTTTTACAAATATTTACCTCCCCCCCCTGCCCTCCCCACCCGAACCCCCCCCCCCCAACCTTCCCCTCCGGACTTCCCAGAACCAATACAGGGTATAAATCTTTAACAAAGATGAAAGAAAGTTAGTATCATCTTTCAATTGAGCTTTAACTCCTTTTTTGTTAGGCTAACTCTAAACAGATTATGTCATTCCTTGTTTCTTCAATCATAAACTATCTGGAATTTCTTAGTCCCGTATTTATTTTGAGTATAGTCAATCCATCTTCTCCATTCCAGTTTATAACTCTCGTTTGAATGGTCCTTGAGATATGCTGATATTTTAGCCATCTCTGCTAAGTTTGTGACTTTTAATGTCCATTCTTGAATAGTAGGCAAATCTTCCTTCTGAATTTTTAAGAACACATTGCTTCTTCCTCTGCAGATATCAACAAACATTGTGTATAAAAATGTCTGAGAAAATATCACTGATTTTTTTTTTTAAAGGTGACTATTTTTTTTTAGCAGGAATGAAAATAATTATTCAGGTAATTAAAAATCTTATTCAACTCTCTTTATATGCAAACCTCCAAGATCCCTTCCAGCCCTATGATCCTGTGATTTAAACATTTTATTAAATACATGCTAATATAAAAAAAAGGTGCTCTTCTCATCTTTGTAACAGTTTCAGAAATGCAGTTGCACTCTAACTATATTTATGTCTCTTTATAAATTATAAAGTAAAGTTTTCCCTTAACTAAGCAATTACTTATTGTTCTGTAAACCCTTGGAATTCCTCTGTATCCAAAAGCTACCTAACAGAAATAGCATGCTTGCCACATGTACATTTCATTGTGCTTGTAGATCTGCTGAGCATATGCTAGAACTCTAAGCACTCATGAGAATAATTAATTTCATGCATACTGGTGTTATTCTGGATGCCTAAAGGGTGACTTTGCGTGTTGTTTAATTATTGCTAAGAAAGAAGGAAAACATTACTAGATCACTTTCTTTTCAAAATGCTGGAAGGAAGGGGTACCTTATAGAAGTAATGTTGATGGATATAATTCTTTTTGGTTTCTTTTAATATGCGTCAGTTGATGATAAGTCCCACGTATTATTTTAATGGAAGAGAAATAACTTTTCCATGCAGTATATAAAATAAGAGATAGCAATAGCAATTAGACTTATATACCGCTTCATAGGGCTTTCAGCCCTCTCTAAGCGGTTTACAGAGTCAGCATATTGCCCCCAACAATCCGGGTCCTCATTTCACCCACCTCGGAAGGATGGAAGGCTGAGTCAACCCTGAGCCGATGAGATTTGAACCACTGAACTGCAGATAACAGTCAGCTGAAGTGGCCTGCAGTACTGCACTCTACCCACTGCGCCACCTCGGCTCTAGATCTGTTCTGACCCCCCCCCCCCCATTCTCCATCCAGGAACGAAAGCCGAAACCACCGTAAATGAGAATGTTTCTTTTAATCAGTCCAGACTCTCATTGGCTGCAAGCCACATAAACAAAGAGATAAGCACTCTGGCAGCAAGTCCTACAAAACTTGGCAGCAATGCAAACAAACTCTGGCAGCAATCCAGCCTGCCAAGTTTGTTTCTTGTTAGTCCTCAACGTTGACTTCTGCAGAAAGGTGTGGCACAAGCAGTCTCTTTTATAATCAGGAGAGGATCTTAATGAGCATCAGCTGAGCGTAATCACCTCCTGTAATTACGCAGTTGTTCTTGACACCGAGTAGCCCTTCGAAGGCGTGAATCCCAGAACAACTCACAGGTGTTTTCTGGATCACTCACTCTTGTCTCCTCCCCACTGATCCAAGGCTCAGGCGGCACCTGGTGGTCAACCAGTCTCTCTGTGCCCTGCTCGGAGTCGGAACCCTGTTCAGGGTCCTCCACCTCCTCCAGGGCCGACTCATAAGACCCCTCGCCGTCGGAATCTGGCGGCAGCTCCAACGGCTCCTGCCGGGTCACAACAGAGTTCTATCTGAATTATAATATGCATCATTTTTATGTTAGTTTTGTTTAGACACATATCAAAGTTGAGATCTTGCTTATGTTTAAAGAATTATTTCATAAAAGAGCGGTTTAAAAGCCTCCAAGTGTTTTCTGTGCCATTTGCACAACACGAATTTAAGCTGCAACCATTGCTATAATTTATTTCAGCCTATTGCTAACTAAACAAAGCAGAGCCCTGAAGGTTAGTCCTAATCCTCCTCTATGTACTCTGGAATTGGGTTAATTTCAGAGCATGCACTACAGTAGTAGAGCGACCAGAATTGCACTGCAGAAATGTGTACAACCATTAGATGGCAGCAAACAGCCATTGTTTTCTTTATTACTCTGCTGCCATTTTTCAAGCCAGATCTGGTAACTCTAGCTTAGTGGCAGATTTTTGTATGAATAAAAAAACCCTTTAAATAAATTAAAATGTTTTTTAAAAATCCCAATTAATTAAAAATGATTAATTTTCTCCATCGTTTCCTCCTCAAAGACAGCATATTTTGTGTCCAGTTTTGTTGAGCCCTGGAAAACACAAATTCTCCACCAACATTGAAGCATGTTTTTGTAAACAAGTTGCAAACCCTTCAGTTACAAAGTCAGTAAGGAGTGAACAAAGGATACATTGTTAAAAAAAACAAAACCTCCAGACTCTGGTTTCTGAGTGGCAGATTCTACTTTTTCATACTTGTCTCAAGCTTATGGAAAACAAAATTTTTTAATTGTCTTTGGTGGAATTTAATAACAAATAGTAGGAAGAATTTGTTAAAATAAAAAAGAGGGTTTTAATTCAAGCCAAAAAATAAGGTGACAAAAAATAGAGGAAAAAAAATATCAATCAGTTCACTTCAAGCGGAGAAACGGGAAACGTTATGGTCACTTCAATCCACAAAATATTGTTACAAGAAAAAAAACAAGAACTTTCCAAGGCAGTCCAATAAGAATTAAATTCACCGCTTTATTCTTCTACTTAAAGGACTAATTTATCTTTTTTTTAAAAAAAGTTTCTTTGGGCAATCTTTCTCAGAATAGAAAAAAAAACCTCACCCGATGGACTCACTTTCACTTCCTTCCTTCCTGAGCCGTCTCCGACTTCGTCAGCCTGGGGGCTGCCTGTTTGCCGCCAGCTAGAAGCGCTTCCCTTGGGTCGATCAGGGACTTTGTGATGTCCCTGAGACCAGCAAGGCTTTGTCTTCCTGTTCACCGTCTCTACAGGACAGTTTAGGTCCAACTGGACCGTCCAGTGGCAAAAGTATCAACGGCGGTCTCGGACTGTCGAGACTGCATATTGTGTTGTCACGACGTTGGCTTCTCCTCTTCCTGGAAAACACAAATTCTTCACAGCTTAACACAGTGGTGGGTTCTGGATCCTGTTGCAACCGGTACAGTTGCAACAGGCCCCAGAATCTTCCACATGAATGCACGTGCATGGCACGTGCATGCGGCGTACGTTCCAGTGACTCCTCCGTGAAACTCCAGCTGCTTGGTGGAGTGTCGCGCAGGCACTATATGTGCCATGCATATGCGCAGAAGTGCTAAAGGCTTTAAAGGACAGGTAAGGAGCTTGGGTGGGTGGGTACGCCCTCCGGAGCACTGTACCGGAACGGTATCTGGTGCTTCAGGCAGGTTCCGGTATGCCCGTACTGGGGCGTACCACCTGCAACCCACCACTGGCCTAACAGCAACTTATTTTTCAATGCCGATTTAAGATATATCAAAATGTCTGCTTAAACCTGAAATAATTCTGGAATTACAGTAATAAATTTACATTGTGTTTTGCTGACTTAAAAATATAGAATCACAAATGTCATAAACCACTAAAAATACAAAGAGGTCCAAAAGATGAAAGAACCAAAACATCTTCATTCATATCAAAATTAGACAATTTTACCATTTTATTCTCAGCAAAGACATTATCTCTGAGATAAAAGCAGTTGAAAATCTAAATGAAGTATCTAATGCTTTTTCCTTGCTGACTTATTTTAGAGTGATAATATTAAATAAGATATAACCATGACTAGATAGAGTTCAGAAACAGAATTACTATTAAATTTTGTTTCTAGGGGAATGATCGCATCAGATTCAGCTGGTTCTCTCCAGTTCAGGCGAACCAGTAGAGGCGGCTGCGAGAGGCTTCGCCCACCTGCCCCAATGTAATGTGCGACCTTCTGCACATGCGCTGAAGGTGGCACGTGTGCTCACATTTGCAAACTGGTAGGGAACGTAAGTGAATCCTACCACTGATCAGATTCCATAGTAATGTTGATGATCCACTCCTGATCATAGCAGTAGCAATAGCAATAGCAGTTAGACTTATATACCGCTTCATAGGGCTTTCAGCCCTCTCTAAGCGGTTTACAGAGTCAGCATATTGCCCCCAACAACAATCCGGGTCCTCATTTTACCCACCTCGGAAGGATGGAAGGCTGAGTCAACCTTGAGATTTGAACAGCCGAACTGCAGAACTGCAGTCAGCTGAAGTAGCCTGCAGTGCTGCATTTAACTACTGCGCCACCTCTGCTCATAAATTGTACTACTTATGGCTATTTAGATAAAATGCACAAATATGTTAATGTTCTGCTATCATATCAGAAATTCACAATAACTTCTGCAGTACAGTCACATTTCCCATTATTGCAATAATTGCATGGTCGTGGAAGAAAGAAAACACTAGTCACAATACTAGTAACACCAAAACAACCTGATTTATTCATAGAAAAGTATCTTTACAAAAGTAAAAGTAGTCAAAAATATCCTTGAAATGTAATTGGAAGATGATATCCCTAAAACCTTTCAGAAAAGGCTTCGGTAATCTGTCAAAGATTATTTACAAAAAAAAGCATTTCATATATTCAAGTCAAGTTCTTACAGAGAGCTTGATGAGGATAATTATGTAGGCAGCACCACAGTCAAGTCTTCTGAAAAACCCACTTTATCTATGACACAGGTATGCCACTTATATCTCCAGCTTTCTGAAGGTCAGCTCCATTCAGAGTGACAAATTTAAAATTCTTATGCTTTGCTGGTTTTCTTTTTTTTAAAAAAAATCTTTGGCCAGTCTTTGAGATTACAGTTAACATGACATTCGCCCAGAGCTTGCAAAAAGCATTTGTAATATGATTTTCTTTGGTTAGGATCTTGATTATGCAAATTAAACTATCTATGTATTATTGATGAAAATGGCACTGTATGTAGGTGACAAAACAACTATGCTACTATCTATGTTCATTTTTTAAAATGCTGATAGTGATGGATCAGTTTGTGCAAACATACAGATTAGTTTATGGCTATTTGCAGTTTATTTTCTAATTGATTGTTTAATTGTGATTATTTATAGTGTTTAGGTTAGGTTTAGGTTTATTAGATTCAGTGGTGGGTTTCAAAAAATTTTGGAACCTCTTCTGTAGGTATGGCCTGCTTTCCGGGTCCACTGATGGAACCTCTTCTAACCGGTTCGGTAGATTTGACGAACCGGTTCTACCGAATAGGTGCGAACTGGTAGGAACCCACCGCTGATTAGATTTATATGCCACCCTTCTCCCAAGGACTCAGGACGGCGTACAACATTAAAAGAAACACATAATACAAAAGTTAAAAAAAATTAAATAGAATATCCCAAACAAATCCAATTAGAATTGACAATAACATTTTTTTTAAAAAAAATTCGAATTAAAATTAACAATGATTGTTAATTATCCATTGTTGATCAGAAAGGTCAGCAGTTCGGCGATTTGAATCCCTAACGGGAGTGAGCTCCCATTACTTGTCCCAGCTTCTGCCAACCTAGCAGTTCGAAAGCATGTAAAAATGCAAGTAGAAAAATAGGGACCACCTTTGGTGGGAAGGGAACAGCGTTCCGTGCGTCTTTGGCATTTAGTCATGCCAGCCACATGACCACAGAGATGTCTTCGGACAGCGCTGGCTCTTCGGCTTTGAAACGGAGATGAGCACCGCCCCCCCCTAGAGTCGGGAACAACTAGCACATATGTGTGAAGGGAACCTTTACCTTTGCTTACCATTCTTCGTAGAGTTTCTACTTCTCTTTCTCAGTTATTGGAGTCTAACACCGCACTCTGAAAGATCTTCTGTGATGAGCAGACCACGGTGACATGTGATCCTGCAGAACGCCTGGCTCTGTGCCATGTGGTTTTATAGGTGATAAGTAGCATCTTGACTTGAAACTAGGAGCCTAGTTTTTTGTGGGTTTTTCTTCTATTTTAGGTTACTATTTTAAAGAGAAGGCGAGAGGGTAGGAAGGAGAAGACAGAGGGTAGGAGTAGGAGAGAAGTAAGGGAAGGAAGAAGGGGAAGGAGAGGAGGAAGGAAGGAAGTAGAGAAGGGAGGGAGGGAGAAAAGAAAGAGAAAATAAGGTGGTGTCATAGCAGGTGTGAAGGATGGTAAACAATACATTCCAAATTATACCTTATACCCTTTTAAATGGAATAATAATATAAGAATGGCAAAGAAAAAGAATAACTATGTGAATGTATACCTATAACTGCATGTAAGAGAATAGATGACAGTAAAAATATAAAGCACAATATAGGTAAATAATACTTGATCATAAGTAGCTAAGTATAAATAAATAAATAAATGTATATAAAAATGGATAATGAGTAACGAGATTACGAATGCAAGATAGAAATGTATAGAAGGGAAAACACTAACTGCAAACCGATTCGGAGCTGCTGTATGATATACGATGGAACTTATTGTTCCTATGTTGTTTTTAAGTTATGTGGTTATTTTTGTTAATGTGTTTATGTGTTCTGTTGATGTGCTTATGTGTATAAAAAAAATAGGTTACTATTTTAAAGTTTATGCTGCCCGGATTCCTAATTTTAATCGCCCCCCCTTTTTTTGGTCACACGTGAGCAGACTCAGCAATTATCTTAGCATTCTTTGCTTTCAATCTTATTTTTAGTCACATTTCTTTGCATGGATTTTTCTTAATTACTCTGACATTGCCAATTCAGTTTTGGATATTTGCCTGCTGATTTTCTTGTACCAGTTAAGGACTGCAATAAAGTTGTTCTATTTCAATATGTGAGAAAGTCTTTCCAGCTAATCAAAAATGAGCTGGTAGATTATATTTGCCTCATATGTAACCTGAATCTAAATAATACGCCTATCTTCCCTTCGCTTTCCAATCCCCTCTCCCCCTATTTAAATCCTGCAGAATATCAGTCTAGCTATTTTATCTATTTTATGAAGTGAGGTGCAGCTCATAGAAGCTTATGCTTTTTAATAAAATGTCTTGATTCAAAAAGGCACTACCTGACTTCTGATGTGCCACCATAAACTAATATAGATCTCTTTCAACAATTTCCTGGCTAAATAACTCTCAATAACTCTTTCCTTGAGATGAATTATTTTATAGTTTCAAGGATACTTGATATGGTTAGACATTGATTGAAGCTTTCTGATGCTTGCTTGAAGCTGGCTCACTACCAACAGTTCTCTTTTCTTCAACACCATCCTTGATCTTTAGATCTTCTCCTATCAATGTTTTCTTGGACTGAAACCCTTACTGCATTCTGTATTTTGCTCCCTCAGCAACCAACATTACTCATTTTACAATCAACAATAAACCTATTCAGTTTTTTTTTAAAAGTCAGTTTGAAGGTTCATTGTCATGGCAACAGAATGACTGCCACGTTAGCCTTGTGCTAATAAATTTTAACAAAAGCATCCTTATACTTCATTTGATTTTATTCTTACCCAATACTTGCTCGCAGAATGTAAACATTACAATGCATAAGCAGATAAAATAATATTCCTTGCTTTGCTGTTGAATATAACCAGGTTTTTGGGTTCCTTGTGCATTCCAGTTCAATAATGCATACTAAATTTAGCATTCCAAAATAAACATATACCTTAGCCAAGTCAGATAGCAAGTCCTTTTAGCTCAATATTGTCTGGGTTTTTTTTTCTGAATAGCAATTATTTTACAGATTCTCCCCCCCCCCCTCCATTTCATCAAGCATGTCGTTTGGTTAGACGTTTTTGTGCATCAATTCTTAAGATTAAAAATAACATCACTGGTTTTCCATTAAACATAACTAAATATTTCACTGTCGTTGAGCATTATGTGTTCAAATTACCATTAATATTCTTTCATTTATTTTACAGATTCTTATGGCGAAAGCAATGTTTCCTACCTGTATATAATCCAAGGGCTTTGATAATCTTCAATTTAAAATTTACCTAAACCGTGGTCCTTATTAACTCAGTATCTCCCTCAGTACATATTACTGAGGGAGATACTTGGTTAGCAGAGCAAATTTTACATTCATAATATCTAATGGAGAAATGGGAATAAATGAATGTGCCATATTGATATTCCCACTGTTACAGTAGGAGCTTCACCCTCATGCAGTTACAAACTTCCTTATATTTTGTAGGGAAAAAAGCCAAGCATTTCAAAGATTTTGCCTTCATTACAGTGGAAACATTTCCATTTCGGGGTATTTAAACTTATTGCTTGATAGCAGAATGTTATTTAGCCTCTACACTTCCTTTGAAGTCATCAGTATCCCAATTTTCTTTTCTGACAAAATTGGCTCTAGGAGGAAAAGAAGGAAGCCTTCACTCATTTTATTTCTCAACAACATGCTTTCTTTAGGTCTGATCCTGTTGTGCTTAATGCTTAAAAGTTTCCAAACGGTAATTTGTTTTGGGACTGGTGTTACAAACTTTTTTTTTCCCAAATGTGAATAGACTTGATACTAAGCCACTAGTAAATAAAAATATGTTATTTTGTTTTGTTTACAGATTTGTAATAGCTTTTTTTCATTATCAAAAGATCAGTTTCTCTGGAGAGCAAAAGAAAGTCTTTCTAATTCAGGTAAAGTAATCATTTTTAATACTATTAATAATGGCCCGGATTTAGATGAAAAGAGGCCCTAGGCTATTCCACTTATGAGGCCCTTTCACCTCCCATTTTTAAGTTTGTAAATTACATGAGAGACAATAAAATACATCATTACTGTCATATATATCAATATATATCAATATATATAGCTGGCCTCCCGACGGAGGGCGGCTCTGCTCTGGGGCAAAGGCAGCGAGGTCAGCCGCCTCCCCTGCTGCGCTCAGCTGCCCGGCTCGGCCCCTCGCCCTCACCTGCCTGGCCGCTGGTGGGCTCCGCATCGACGGGGCGGCTACTGGGAGCGGCCGCGCCTCTCGCCTGACCGCCGGTGCCGGGAACGTGGGCGGGCTCCCCAACTGCCGCGGCGCTGGAACGATCTTAACCAATACATTTTTATGTTTGTTTATTAGTCATATGCGTAGAATTTCTCCTTATTTTCGGTTCAGTGTTTCACTGTTCACTGTTTTTAGAATAGTGTAATTTTAATTTTGCTAACAATTTGAATGTAGGCCCCTCTTGATCTTGAGGCCCTAGGCTGAAGCCTAGTTAGCCTATAGGAAAATCCGGCCCTGCCCATAAGGAGCATCTCTTCTTCCCTGTCTCTCAAAGTCTTTTCCAGATACCATCACAGATTTTATAGTCTGTATTCCATGAAGTTCCTTAAACATATTGAAGCCCAACAGCAGTTGTATTTATGTATTTATTTGTGTTCTATATTTATACTTTCCCTTTAATTCAGAAGCTGAAAATTCTCCCCGCTTTCTTTTTACTCCACCTAACAACAAGCCTGCACATTGGATGGGCTAAGAGTGTGTGACTAACCCAATGTCGTCTAATGAGTATCCTATGACTAACAATGGACAATCTCCCTGCTCCTAATCCAATACCTTAATAATCTACTTACTATAATAGCTCTCTTTAATAGCTGTTTTAATATTTAATAACATCATATTTAATATTTAATCAGATTTAATAGCTGGCAACTTCCCAGATTATCAGGCTTAGCATTTATTTCTGAAAACAGTAGTGGGAATTATTTACATAATTCCCATTTAACCAGTCAACAGCAATGACTTATCTCATTTGACACCAGGAATTAATTTTGTCCCATATTAAGACATTCGGTGCGCATAATTGGTTCTTTCCTTTCCAGGGCACAGCAAAGCTTGTTTGAGTCCCTGAGTGTTTCCTTAAATAGTAAATCAGGACATATTTTTGGCATTCATCCAGCATGTAAGCAAAACCTTGTAGATAGTTTGCCAATAAAAGGATATGTTATTCTAGTACAAATCAGAATAACCTCTGGATATTTTTTTTGTTACAATTGCTAAAGTGGAGGAGGTTCCATCCAATTACTTCTCCTACTATATTCCTCTCCCGAGAAATTGATGTGACCCTTACAATCATAATAGGAGAACACAAACTTTTAAATACTAAGATAATCATTGTGTTAGAGAACTTTTGCAGAATTAAATAAATTAACAAGATCAGAGAACTTTTTCCTATTTGAGGAAAAGTTGCAATATATTGATATCTTTTACCCCAAAGTACAGAATGAGATTGTTAGTTATATATTTAAAGAAAATGACTAGTTATTTGGATTATCCTTGCTGTTTCTGGCCACAAATTTCTTCTAACCTGACTTCTGGCCAATCTGTCTTATCATTTTTAATAGACTGTTGTGTCATAATGGGGAAAAAAATGGATTACCAACACTATAAATGTTTTGACACATGTTATCAGTATTCCGCTTGAACCATTTATTATGTGAGTGGATCCTTACTGTATGAAGACTCTGCAAATATATTGCTCAACTGACAAAGTGCATATGGATATCTGTTGTGACTCAGCAGAAGTTTGGTGTGAGTTGAGTCGGGATGCAGGATTAACAATGCAGCTGGGGCTCGTTAGTGTCGTCTTCTGGAGATAAAAGGACGGATGGTGCCACGCCCTGGTTGCAGAAGTCAATGTTCATTGTTCATCGGTCATGGTTTGTTAGTGAGAGGCACTTGGATAAGTGGTTTGCTTTCTGTAACCCTGATTCAAAGAGACACTTGGAGAAGTGATTTGCTTTCTTTCTGAACACCTGGTTCTGCCGTAAGAGATCTTTGTTTTGCATTCTGTTATCTTCTTGCCAGAGACTTTATTTATGTTTATTTTTGGGCTCGCAGCCAGCGTGAGCCGAGGCTGATAAAGTTATTTCCTTTTAAGCCTGTCTGCCTGTCGTCTTTGAATGAGCAAAGGAGGGGGGGACAGAACAGATATCTAGGGGAGTCTGTACGCACCCATTAAGAGAAAGCAAATGAAAACATTGAGGATGGATTCAAGAAATATTATGAACTGTTATGGATTTTTTTGCAAGGAAAAGAGATGTAATCTAAGCGATAAAATCATGACATCGACAGTGCACCCACAAAGGCGCGCCGACAAAAGAGCGCAGACAGAAGCGCCATTACGGTTAAGGTAAGGGTTAGGATAAGGGTAAGGGTTAGGTTTAGGGTTAGGTTAGGATTACGTTTAGGGTTACTTTTAGGGTTAGGTTTAGAGTGTGCTTCTGTCAGCGCACTGTTGTCGGCGCGCTTCTGTGCTCATTCTTCGGCGCGATTTCGAACTCGCGCTTTTCTCCCTGCGGTTTTGTCGGCATGCTTTTGTCGAATGCGCATTTGTCGGTGAACCCATTCTAACCACTGTGCCATGATGATCATTAATAAAACTTAATAGTTGCCAATGAAGAATCTGTATATCACCAAAACTCTAATGTCCATAATCTTAATTGGATGAAACAGTGCATCAAAAGGCAACAATTTTTGAACTAGGGTACCTCAGGTGGGCGAATCTACAGAATGAGTCCAAAATCCAGGGCACATGACTCCAGTGGCATTGAAATTTGGCAAGTTTTATAAAACAATTTCTGACATAAAAATTATTTTAAAAAATACATTTTATAACATAATACATATAAAACATTTCCTGAGATCAGTTCCCGATAGTTGACTACTAGACAACGCAACATAAGCTACTTTCAATGCAGATACATCCCTGGATCTTTCCCTGAATTTTTAAGATTCCACCCCCCCGCCCTCCAATATTAGAAGCTTGCCATTGTTGAAGGCATTGAGAAATCTGTTAAGGAAATATCTCTGAAATAATGACCCAATGGATCATGCGTTGTCTAATTCACTTTAAAATTAAAGCCTTAATCTTTAGAGTCTAATTTTACTCTATTGCAGATGTTAACATTCCAATTTCTCCAGAATATTATAGTGTCTAATTTAAAGGGTGTGGGTATTTTGAGCTCAGACAGGGATATATAACTGATCATTTTAACTATTAAAATAATAGTTAAATATTCTAAGTCTTCATAAACTGAATGGCTTATGGTTAAATAGTTAAATATTCTAAATCTTCATAAACTGAATGGTTTATGGTTAAATAGTTAAATAGTTAAATATTCTAAATCTTCATAAACTGAATGGTTTATGGTTAAATAGTTAAATAGTTAAATATTCTAAATCTTCATAAACTGAATGGTTTATGGTTAAAGAGTTAAATAGTTATTCTAAATCTTCATAAACTGAATGGTTTATGGTTAAATGGTTAAATAGTTAAATATTCTAAATCTTCATAAACTGAATGGTTTATGGTTAAAGAGTTAAATAGTTAAATATTCTAAATCTTCATAAATCGAATGGTTTATGGTTAAATGGTTAAATAGTTAATTATTCTAAATCTTTATAAACTGAATGGTTTATGGTTAAATCGTTAAATAGTTAAATATTCTAAATCTTCATAAACTGAATGGTTTATGGTTAAAGAGTTAAATAGTTATTCTAAATCTTCATAAACTGAATGGTTTATGGTTAAATGGTTAAATAGTTAAATATTCTAAATCTTCATAAACTGAATGGTTTATGGTTAAAGAGTTAAAGAGTTAAATATTCTAAATCTTCATAAACTGAATGGTTTATGGTTAAATAGTTAGTTAAATATTCTAAATCTTCATAAACTGAATGGTTTATGGTTAAATAGTTAAATAATTAAATATTCTAAATCTTCATAAACTGAATGGTTTATTGTTAAATAGTTAAATATTCTAAATCTTCATAAACTGAATGGTTTATGGTTAAACAGTTAGTTAAATATTCTAAATCTTCATAAACTGAATGGTTTATGGTTAAATAGTTAAATAGTTAAATATTCTAAATCTTCATAAACTGAATTGTTTATGGTTAAATAGTTAGTTAAATATTCTAAATCTTCATAAACTGAATGGTTTATGGTTAAAGAGTTAAATATTCTAAATCTTCATAAACTGAATGGTTTATGGTTAAAGAGTTAAATAGTTAAATATTCTAAATCTTCATAAACTGAATGGTTTATGGTAAGAAGTGCTTAAAGGTACATGTGGAAGTCTGTCTTAGAGTTTGGAAAATCTAATTCAAGGCGATTATCGGAAATGACTGATTTATTCCTAGAAACTTTTGGAAAGGGAATTATTCTACCCAAGTCATTAAAATCTCCCATTATTTACAGCTTGATTGCTTGTTTTAATGACATGTTAATAATATTGAGCTGCTTGAAAAGAGATGCTGATGAGCTGATGTTGTGTTTTTTGGGGACTAGCGTGGCAAAATGCTCATTTCATGAGTGATTATTCCAAAACAAGCATCATCCTATCAGTTTCATACAACACAAGTCACTGAGCTAAAAAAATGTTGCTTCTGAAAAAATAGCTCTGCCTACATGAAATGTTTCACAAATGAGCTTTTTGTCAAACAACAGACTTTTTCCTTCTCTCCCTTCCTTCAGTCTAACAATTTGGCTCCAGAAGTTCCTGGACTCTTTAGATATATTTTTTCCAGGGGAAAGGATGAGAGCTGGGGAAAAGATATTACATTCTTAGAGTGATGAAAATTTCCACTGAAAAGTGATACTACATTAATTCTTACAATGGTTCCGTTTTTAAAGTATATGTTTATATATTATAAATATGGACACTGTTGCATGGGAAAACATGTTGTTTGGCATACAAGATACATACTTGTATACCATAAAGCACGTGTGTCAAACTTGCCACATCACGTTGCAGTCATGTGCTGTTTTGCGACATTTTCCCCCTTTGCAGAGCTGGGGTGGGCATAGCTTGCTCATGTCACTCCGGCCTGAGGGCCATAGGTTTGAGACCCCTGCCATAAGGTAAAAATAATTATTCCATGCAGATCATTTTCTGCATTTTTTTCTACAAATTCCTAATCAATGTGAAGAATGAGAATTTGGTTTCATTTTTTTTCTTTAACAATAGCCAATTATATCTATATCTATATCTATATCTATATCTATATCTATATCTATATCTATATCTATATCTATATCTATATCTATATCTATATCTATATCTATATCTATATCTATATCTATATCTATATCTATATCTATATCTATATCTATATCTATATCTATATCTATCTATCTATCTATCTATCTATCTATCTATCTATCTATCATCTATCTATCTATCTCTATCATCTATCTATGTATCATCTATCTATCTATCTATCTATCTATCTATCTATCTATCTATCTATCTATCTATCTTTGGTTATTTGAGTTTTCTCCCGCGTAAAATTGGAAGTGTCTTGGCAACGTTTCGACGAAGTCTCATTCGTCATCTTCAGGCTTGTTTGCTCGGCTTCGTGCTTCCAGGAGCAATGTGAGATCTCGGCTGTTTCTTCCTTTTAACTGCCAGTGGGGGTTTGAGCTGATTGGGTGGGAGCTTGGCTGTGTTCTGATTGGGTGGAGGTGTGTTCTGATTGGTTGTGGGTTTGTGCTTCATGTAAGGATTGGAGGGGTTTAAAGTTGCTAATGGTGCAGTTGTGGTCTGGCTTCTGGTTCTTGGTCGTGCCTCATCATCAGTGTGGGTTTGAGTCTGCTTTCTGCGTGGATGTGTGGTGGTGACATACTGTGTGATTCTTGTGAGTGTGGGTCTGGTGTCATTCCTCATATTAGGGACTCGTTTGTCAATAAGGGCGGGTTTCCAAATGGCTGGTAGATGGGAGGTATCATCTCGTTTGCTCATGCCGTGTGGCCGTTTTTCTACCTTTTAAAAAACAAGTTTGCATCCTATTCTTATGCATGCCAGTGCTGTGTGTGAGGTAATTTAAGGTGGTTCTGACAAGTGTCGTCGGCATCTTCATATCCAGTCACATGGGTGGCAAGCCACTCCCATCCGGTCACATGGGTGGCAAGCCACTCCCACAAAGGAGGCCACACCCACAGAGTAGGTTCGAACAATTTTTGAAACCCACCACTGCGTCCAATGTATGTATTCGCAAAGGGCAAGTTTTAAGAAGTCTCTAAAGGCGCTCGTATATTTCACCGGCAATAAGCTGTTACCTCAACAGGGCTTCTGCTCAAAGGGACGTAGAGTCAACCAGTTTCTTTAATTGCTCATATGAGATGATAGCTAGCTGCCCCCGGCAGCCGTTGCATAGCTTCAAATAATATGTTTATTGATTCTGGTGAATCGTTTTTTGGCTTCCAGTCATCAGTCTCTTCATTTAACGGTTCAGCACCGTGGTTCAAGAATCAATCAACCTTTCTTCCTCCTAATCCATTTGAATTGGTATATCAAAGCTAGAATAATCGCCACGTAAGTAAAGAAGATATAAAGCTAGGTTGACATAGTGTGATAAAATGCAGAGGTGCTTTTGACATACAGATATCAAGGATGAGTAAACTCCGCTCTAATCCCATAAAGGGTCCTAAAAATAAGCAGCTACTGTAATACTAGGATCAGTTTAAGCTCTTGCATTAGAAGCAATTCTATAACGAAAAGGAAGTTTGCTCTCTAAACTTCAACCCCCCCACTCACTTTTTGGCAGCGTCTGAGAATAAGGTGGAAAGCTGTCTCCAGAGCAGAGCAAAACTCAAAATAAGTGATTTAATTTCACAATTTCCGTTTTGATTTGATACGAACTCGGCCTTTTGGCTTAGATCACTTGTGATTATGAACTTCAGTATGCTTCAATTTAAATCTTCATACTATTTTACCAATAGCAATAGCAGTTAGACTTATATACCGCTTCATAGGGCTTTCAGCCCTCTCTAAGTGGTTTACAGAGTCAGCATATCGCCCCCACAGTCTGGGTCCTCATTTCACCCACCTCGGAAGGATGGAAGGCTGAGTCAACCCTGAGCCGGTGAGATTTGAACCGCTGAACTGCAGATAACAGTCAGCTGAAGTGGCCTGCAGTACTGCACTCTAACCACTGTGCCACCTCGGCTCTTCTTTTATTGCAGAACCGTTATCAACTTGAAAGGCGGTTTCCTAGCAGCAGTGTCCCATATTTTTTAAGACTATAAAATCTCCAAAGTCCCAAATGTCCTTTTTCAAGAGGCAACTGGACTTTCTGGTTTTTCTTTGAAGACGTTTCGCTTCTCACCCAAGAAGCTCTAAGCTGAAGAAGGATTGGATATATTTTCCAAAGGCTTGAAAGCAGTTCCTCTGCCAAATTCCCCCCCTTCCCCTGCTGCCTTCCGATCAAACTTTTTGAATTCCTCCCCCCTCCCCATACATGCACCTTTTCCAGCTGTTTCAGAGACGATTTCAACTCTGCTTCTGCCTGCCCTCATGAAAGGCCAGAGCTCTGAGTCAGACTGAGCTAGTTGCTCCCAGAGAACTCTAAAAAAGCCTCTAAAAATGCCCTCTACAGGAGGCGAGAGAACACGTGCCTCCTTTGCATATGAAATTTTTTGCTTGTTAACCCTTGCTTAACTCTTAAAAGGCAAAAAATTGCTTACAGCACAGGAGGCCCCTATTTCTCTGGCCTCCTCCTATAGTTAACACTAAGCACTGTTCCAAGTCACTGTGAATCTGGTAACAACTACCTTGGCTTTAATTATTTTTTAAAAATTCTTTAAAATTATTTCCTTTTCCTCATGACTGGTGAGGCCACGCCTCCCCTGCCTCTAGTGACTGCACGTCCCTGATTAATAGTACCACTTTGGTGGGAAGGTAAGAGTGTTCCATGCACCCTTGGTATATATACGTCGTCATGCTGGCCACATGAGCACAAAAATTGTCTTCGGACAATGCTGGTTCCCTTGGCCAAGAAACAGGGATGAACACTGTGCCTTAGATTCAGATATGACTGGACAGGGAAATCTTTACTTTTATAGGAGCAACACTATGATGATTTCTAACCACAAACTATTACCCTTTGGCAAAACTCCAAATTTGCTTTTTAATCATAAATTTGAGATGGAGCTCTGTTAGGCGTATTTAAGAAGCGCACAAGTAGAGCCATAGATTAAGATGGGTTTGACAGCCAAGTGAAAAAGACAAAATGCTCATTCCTCGCAGTGGTTGTTTCAACAGCACCAGGCGATATTAGGTGATCTTATGTCAGTCCAGCAGTGAAATGAGGTCATGCTGAGCTCAGGTGCTATCTGACAGAGGGTCAGGAGACTTGAAAGATAAAGGTGTACTAAAAAAACACAAAGGCAGTGGCACAATGCGAAGGGGTTGACTGGCACAATTGCAATGATTGATGAAAGGAATAAGCAGGAAAAAAAGTGGGAGGGGGACGAGGTGGGAGAGAAAATATAATTATTAGTTTACTTTCTCATGAAGAGGTAGAAGGAAGAAGGGAGGCACAGAGGCTGTTTCTCCATTGACTATATTGTAAGAGGGTTTTTGTGTGTGTGTGTGTGTGTATAAAAAATGAAAGAAAAAAAATTATTCCAAAGTCTAAATGTTTTGAAAAGCTTTTGAAGGGGGGAAGAATATGTTTTATCTCTGCCCTAGACTGTCATTCTCATTAAAACTGTGAAAATCTAAACACTTAGGTCAATTGGAGAGGCCCAATCAGTCTCGTTGCAAAAACTTGCCTGCAAAAACTAACAAGAAAATCATTTTCTTTCAGGCTGTTGGAAAGGTCAGATTCAGATCTACAGTATTACAGGCTGCCAGTGATAAGATATGTCATATAGACCAAATTCTACAAGAACACATTTAATTAAGATTACTATTAAACGCATCAACCATATTAATAGACACACATACCCATATCTATAAGCAGTGCTTTGTGTATTAAAGTGAAAAATCTGCTGTTCAACCAGGGTTGCGTTCCTACTAGTTCGAACCGGTTTGGCCGAACCAGTAGCAATAGCAATAGCAATAGCAGTTAGACTTATATACCGCTTCATAGGGCTTTCAGCCCTCTCTAAGCGGTTTACAGAGTCAGCATATCGCCCCCACAGTCTGGGTCCTCATTTCACCCACCTCGGAAGGATGGAAGGATGAGTCAACCTTGAGCCGGTGAGATTAGAACCGCTGAACTGCAGATAGCAGTCAGCTGAAGTGGCCTGCAGTACTGCACCCTAACCATTGAGCCACCTGGGTTATTGGAACCAGCAGCGACCGAGGCCTGCCATGCCCCTGAACTGGTTCCCTGGTCGCTTGCCCCACCCACCTGCACCACCCAGTCACCCCTCACCTCCCGGGTGGCTTGTCTACCTAAGCTGCCACGTGGTGCCTGCCCTGCGCCCCAACTGAACTGCCTCCTCCTGCCTACAGATAAGTCTTGCTAGACCCCACCTCCCTGGAGCTTGCTGTGCCCTCCCCCACCATCCCCAGTGGGCTCCCAACCTTACCTTCCCCCCGCCCCTTCCAGGAGTCCCCTCGAGTCCATTTTACTCCCCGGGGGCTTCAGGGAAACCTTCTAGGCCCAAAATAGGGCATGGGGGGGGAGAGGTGGAGCTTGAGTTCAGAGCCGAGGTGGCGCAGTGGTTAGGGTGCAGTACTGCAGGCCACTTCAGCTGACTGCTATCTGCAGTTCAGCGGTTCAAATCTCACTGGCTCAAGGTCGACTCAGCCTTCCATCCTTCCGAGGTGGGTGAAATGAGGACCCAGACTGTGGGGGCGATATGCTGACTCTGTAAACCGCTTAGAGAGGGCTGAAAGCCCTATGAAGCGGTATATAAGTCTAACTGCTATTGCTATTGCTATTGAGTTGAGAGCGCCGAAGAGCAGCTGGATGACCTTGGGCCAGTCACTCTCATTCAGACCAACCACCTTACAGGGTTGTTGTGGGAGAAAGTAGGAGGAGGAAAATGTGTACGCCACCTTGAGTTATTTGGAAAAATAATAAAGGCAGGATACAAACAAATAAACAGATCTGTCTGAAGTGGTTGCTTCTGCTCGTCTCTCGTTGCCTACATTTTAGTGGATCAAATAGAAGATTGAGTGTCAGATGCGACTTCATTTAATAATCAGGAAAGAAACCACTCAACTCCATTTGTTTGAAATCAAGTGTACTTTTACTAATTATAAACGAACAGTAGCAAAGCTAAGCTGAATCTGGTTAATTAGGCGCGAAAGCAAAGAATATCATGTATAATTCAATCCCCTCCCCTTGGCACCCCAGTCCATAGTCCAATTACAATGCACCCAACTGTCAGGTGGGAGATAACTTCAAAAGTCATCACCAGGATGGAATGCTGGACAGTTAACCTTGGCGGGAAACTCCCTTCCTCCACATGCGCAGTAAGATGGTCAGGTCAGCGTCTAGAATCTTCCTCCAGCACATCATGATTCCCCTCCCAAATACCATGCCCCCCTCCTCCCCATTTCAATGGCAGCCGAAGCAGCAGCAAAGCAGAGGCTGACACTGAGCTAGATAGAAAAAGAGAGGGGGAAACAATCCATTGAATTATGACAGTGAGCTCCCAGGCTGTTCTTCTGGAATCTGATCTCAGCTTAGAAAGAACTTTTCTGTAGGTGTGTTACCCAGGATAGTAGATGCTCGCTATCTTATCTTCTGTATCATTTGATGCTCTTATAACTGCTTAAAGCAGATTTCTTTGCTTAACGCTGGTGCTGCATGAAGGGTTGACTTTGCACATTATTCTAAACGATAATGTGGTTGGTTGGGTTTTAATTTAACAAATTGGGTGATTTTAGATATTGTGATTTAAGCCAATGACCTATGGCAGAGAAATCTTGCTGTTGCTTTGAACAAATGCCCTTCCTTGAAGCTGCAGCTTACCAGCCTTGGGAAATGCAGATTTCATTTGGAGGGTGATATTGTTTGTCTTTGGGAAATAAAGAGGTTGTTAACCTTAAGAGCCGAGGTGGCGCAGTGGTTAAATGCAGCACTGCAGGCTACTTCAGCTGACTGCAGTTCGGCAGTTCGGCTGTTCAAATCTCACCGGCTCAGGGTTGACTCAGCCTTCCATCCTTCCGAGGTGGGTAAAATAAGGACCCGGATTGTTGTTGGGGGCAAATATGCTGACTCTATAAACCGCTTAGAGAGGGCTGAAAGCCCTATGAAGCGGTATATAAGTCTAACTGCTATTGCTATTGCTAACTGTATCCCATAATATTGCTTGGCTTGCTAAGTGATCTGGAAAGCTGGAATTGGATCCAGAATGAAGCTAATTCATAGCCTTGGTTTATGTCGTAGTATATTTTGTGTTTCCAGTCAGCTGTTAGGCCTTTAACAAACTGTAATTAAACCAAAATCAGCTTACCGTGTAAATTATTTAACAAACTTTGATTCAACTGCATCAAATAGCTATAGATTATTTAACTAACTTTGATTTAAGAAACCATGTCTTAGCATTAGGTGTGATTGCAGTCAAGTATTCCTTTCATATGAAATAAATTTCCCATTATTCAGATTTAATGGATCACTCTGCAATCTGCATTACAAGGGAGAAAAAAATGCCTTTATTTCTCCACTCCTTGGGAAAAATGTATACATCATTTTATCCCCTTATTTTCAACTAAAAAACTCTAGAACAATGGATTTGTTCCAATGTTTTGAGCACTCTTTTTTTCCTGCATTTTTTTTTAGTTTTATTTATTTATATTCTGCCTTTATTATTTTTAGAAATAATACAATGATATATGCTAATCGTTTCTGAAAAGCTGTGATCAGAGTGGTAATTCAACATTATTGTAATAGATCTGTAAACATATTTAGTTATTGTAAAAATATGTATCTATGTTGTAAGATTATTTATGTATTAGTGTATATCCCTACTTTAATTTAAGAGCCCAACAGTGCACTCATAGTGTTCCATTCTCCTTGTTCTTTTCCACAACAGCAATTCTCTATGTTAATTTGGACTTTATAATATTAGTGTCTGTGTTTGCATTTTTTTTCTAATAATCCCCAACATGATCCCCCCCCCACCCCTATTATCACAGCAACAAAACAGTGGAGTTAATATAAATATTCCTTTCCTATTCAATAAGTACATTAGTATATTTGGAGTTATATTTGTATATTAGGTTTGACGAGAGGTGTTAGATTTTAATGTAATATGATTGCACATGTATACTGTTTTCTCTTATTTTTTTATTTAAAACTAGGATATGTTAAGTATATTGATATGGAAGCATAAATACCATCAACATAGATTGGAGTTTGCTCAGAAGTGGAAATACACCAATAAGAGGAAGAATGGGAAGCAGAGGATAGAAGAAAGATAGGAAGAGAGGGATAGGAGAGAGGGTAAGGGGGGAAGATGAGGAGGATAAGGAGGAGTGGAATGAAGAGAGAGGAGAAGGAGAAAGGAAGGGGAAGTAGAGTAGAAAAGGATGATGGAGGGAAGAAAGGAGGGAGGAGAGAGGTAGAAGAAAGAGGTGTATGGAGAGCAGAAGAGCTAATAATGGGTTTTTATCTTTCTGGGCGTTGATGACAAGAGGAACTGATGTAATTACTACTTAATACAATAGGATACTGGCTATGTAATAGTATATATGTGATTGTATGTTATGAAAATGGAAAATAAAAAAGTATACTTGGAAAAAGTATACTTGCCCCAGTGTACATTACATTGTAATCACATTGCAATTGTAATGCCAATTCTTCCTGATTCAAATAGGACTGCGTAGCAACCCACATTTGAAGAAGGGAAGGTGGTTTGAACTATACATGTGTATATACATACCGGGGTGGGGTTCCAGCTTCTGTTACTGCCGGTTCGGTCAGGGATGTGCTTTGCGTGTGCACTTAATGCACACTATGCGTGCATGTGCAGTAGTAAACAATTGTTTCTGCACATGCGCAGAAGCAAAAAACAAGATGGTGCCGCCTATGGCTACTGAGAGAACTGGTTCGGAGGTGTGGCCGGTCGAGTTACTACCTACTCGGGCGAACTGGTCCGAACCAGTAGAAACCCACCTCTGATACATACCACCTGCAAGCACCTTCTTACATCAAATTCATCTCTTCTTGGAGCATTGCATAGTCCTTCTAGAACAGTGTTTCTCAACCTTGGCAACTTGAAGATGTCTGGACTTCAATTCCCAGAATTCCCCAGCCAGCGAAGGCTGGCTGGGGAATTCTGGGAGTTGAAGTCCAGACATCTTCAAGCTGCCAAGGTTGAGAAACACTGTTCTAGAATGATTTTTCAAGTCTTGGCTGTACCTTTTTATTTAATTTACTTATGTCAAGAGACCTGGCTTATCTCTAACTTCAGTTTATTTCTGTCCAAAGTAAAAAAAGCTTGTTCCACTAATGATGCTCAGAGATTTTCTACATGCATACTTTTGGTTGCCAAAACTGGCTTCTCATTTCTACTCTTTGCTTTTTAGTATTTGAACATGTGTTAATTATAAAGAAGTTCTCTTCTCTAACCGCGTGCATTTGCTCAAGAATTGTAAGTGAAAGATTTGGGGCACTTTCATATCACGCTTTTCTCTCTCAAAACCTTTAATAGCAGTTTCAAACCAAATCCCAATTCAGATCCTTTCTTCATTTATTGTAGGAGATGACTAGGCTGGCCCTTAGAGGTCATCAATCTCAAGTCCCTTCATGCCAGTGGTGGGTTTCAAAAATTGTCCGAACCTACTCTGTGGGTGTGGCCTCCTTTGTGGGAGTGGCTTGCCACCCATGTGACCGGATGGGAGTGGCTTGCCGCCCATGTGACCGGATATGAAGATGCCGACGACACTTGTCAGAACCACCTTAAATTACGTCACACACAGCACTGGCATGCATAAGAATAGGATGCAAACTTGTTTTTTTAAAAGGCATCTTTGGTTTGCGTTAAAACAACTTCAACACACGTAATGTTCTGATTGCACCACAAACGCAGTAGTCATCCTTACCTTTCACAGAGGCACTGAGTTTTATAAACAGGAGCATGATAGTGTAGAATAATCCTATCCAAGGACCAGTGGTGGGTTTCAAAAAGTTTGGAACCTCTTCTGTAGGTGTGGCCTGCTTTCCGGGTCCACTGGTGGAACCTCTTCTAACCGGTTCGGTAGATTTGATGAAGGGCAAATAACTTTTAATTTCCTCCACATTTTTATAATCTCAATCTCTTTTTCTTCTTTCAAATTGGCATTGGTGAGCTTTCCCTGACTCTTTTAAATGGCCGCATATGGAATTTCTTTTTTTTATACAGATAGACGAGAATGATCTTTTATCCAGAGCTAGGATGTTGCCATGGCATCTCAAGATGCATATCAGTAAGGCTGGAAGTTCAAGGACATTGTGTAGAGAGCTGTAAAGTGATGGTAGAAATAGCCAGTTGCTCAGTCTATTATTATAGTCATAGGGCTCTTTCTGTATGTTAAAAAAAAACAATTAAGCAGAATCAATGGAAAGCAAAGAGTCTCTTCAAAACATGTAGTGCTACCATTAAACTTGGAAAACTATCCCAAATATTCTTCAGTTTTGGCTAATTTTGGCTAAGTGTGTCTAACCACACTTGGCCAATAAAATATTCTATTTGGTTCTGTTCTGTGTTAGTTTTCTTCCGCTGCCTAAATTCAAGCTACCGCTCAATGCGTCTTCCTTCTCCCTAGAGCCGTGATGGCAAACCTATGGCACACCCGTGCCCGAAGTGGCATGTGGACTTCTGTCGTCTGGCACGCATGCCATCGCCTGTTCCTCTTCTGGGTTTCCAGCATGCATGCATGTGTGATGATCAGCTGGCATTCATGCATGTGGCAATGCTGGAAACTAGAAGAGCTGGTCTTCCGTTTTCAGTGTCAGCATGTGTCAGGCCTGCAGTCTTATTTGCTTTTGAACTTCAGGCCTGCCACACTTTCTATTATTCTACTATGCATTTTCTATTGTGGGAAAATGGGAATGGGGATTGCACGGAGTTAGATGCTATGTAGCCAGAACAACATTCTTTTTAGAAAGCTAAGGTCCTTCTTTGTCTCTGAACCTCTGCATCTGATCAGAACTGGATGGGTGGAAGCTGCCAGCATGGCAGTGGAAGATTGGACCATATGATGGACTTCTGGGTGTGGGGGCAAGATCTTGAACTTTCAACTGGGTGGGAAAACCGGGACGCCTTCAGATTCGGGTTTTCCCAGATGTGTCAATATAGCTCTCTAAATAAATTGGAACTTTGAAGAATCCTTTGCCTTGGATTCTGATTTAATTTTTGATGCTATTTGGAACCCTGACAGCAGCACACCAGCCAGCTGATCATAGCAATTGCATGTGTGCTAGCAACCAGAAGACTAACCGAAACCAGAAGTTCGTTTTCCGGCGTGTGCATGCCCCCTCGTCTGGGTTGTGGCCCAGATGAGTGTGCATGCACTCCCTTTTAGGCACTTGGTGCCCAAAAGATTCGCCATCACTGCCCTAGAGATTTCCCCAAATCTTTCCTTTTGGAGGTGGCCTTTTTCATAATAATTCAATAAATAAACTCATAACACCAAATCCTTCTAGATACCTTGACTCTCATGCAATTAATTTAGAACATGAATCAGCATATTTTATTAATAACAATCATCCCCTGGAAATATGTCTTTTTTCAGTGTTGTACTTTGTATTTTATCTTTCTGTCATCTACCTGGCAGAACACACTTCTCCATAAATCCAACTTTAATTATTCTCGTAATAAAGGGAGGCTCCTTACAGCCGAATAAAGTTGACCTCAACACAAAGAAGCAGCATATTTCCCTAAAAAGGGGATTTTTAATGCTTATATGTCAGTAGCTGTATAAGAAGGTAAGAATAATATTTTAGACCTAAATGTGTTTTATAATTCATTGATGTTCATTTGCACTATAGGAGAATGTATTTTTTTTTAAAAAAATGATAACACTTGCACATCTGTCTAAGGAAGACACAGTACTTAGGAAAACACTAATATTTCATATTATATTGATCTGAAAAGCACAGCATTCTACTTTGCTTGGTTTCTGTGCCCCAGACCCATTCTGTGGGTAAAGATATGTTTGTGTCCCAATTTGTTGCTGTAAGACAATTGTTTATTTTAGCAAAAGCACTTAGACTTATTTACCACTTCACAATGCTTTACAGCCCTTTCTAAACTGTTCACAGAGTCAGCATATTACCCCCAACAATTTGGGTTCTCATTTTACCAACCGCAGAAGGATGGGAGGCTGAGTCAACCTTGAGCCTGGTGAGGATTGAACCCCTGGCAATGGACAGTTAGCCTGCAATTGTTTACTGTTTACTGTTTATTAGGATTTGTATGCCGCCCACTCTCGAGAGACTCAGGGTGGCTTACAGATAAAGGCAGGAAGGGGGAACATATAAAAATTAAAAAACAGACATTAAAATTTCACAACATTCGTATAGCTTAGAATGGGGCCGGATAAATCAACAGCCCCAGGCCTGCCGGAACAGCCAGGTCTTAATCGCTTTGCGGAAGGCCGGAAGAGTAGTAAGGGTCCAGATCTCCACGGGGAGATCGTTCCATAGGGCCAGAGCAGCTACAGAGAAGGCCCTCCCCCAGGGAGTCGCCAGCCGACATTGACCGGCAGATGGAATCCGGAGGAGGCCTAGTCTGTGTGATCTTATAGGTCTCTGGGAGGTAAATGGCAGGAGGCGGTCTCTCAAGTAGCCAGGTCCTAAACCATGTAGGGCTTTAAAAGTAATGACTAGCACCTTGAAATGTGTCCGGAGACCAATGGGAAGCCAGTGCAGCTCATGGAGGATAGGTGTAACGTGGGTGTACCTAGGTACACCCACTATCGCTCGCGCGGCTGCATTCTGGACTAACTGAAGTCTTCAAACACTCTTCAAGGGCAGCCCCATGTAGAGCGGGGCTGCCCTTGAAGAATGGCATGCCACCAGCGGGCAGCAGAGCTGGTGGCAGACTCAGACAGTGAGGAGTTTGGGGAGGAACATGGGGCAGTTCTGGAGTCTGGGAAAGGCTCTGATGAGTGCTCTGCGTCAGAGACAGAGAAGGGGCCAGGACTGTTATCAGCTGCCTTTGGAGTTGGACATCAATGGGACAGAAGAACAGCTGGAGCCTGTTCCCAGTGTGTGCATGCACAGAACTGCCAGGAGAAGGGAACAGCTAAGGAACAAGGGCCGACTCAGGAGTAAAGGCACAGGTGGACAGAAAATGGTCCCTCCTATAGGAAATAAAGAGGAGTGAAAGGGGAGTGGAGTTTGCAGGAGACAATTAATTCAGTTCATTGGGGTGAAGATCTGTTCCTGACTTCTTGCTACAGAGTGCCGTTTGGAAGATATCGGCCTGGCAGCTCTCCAAGCCTGATAAAGGTCTGTAGTTGTGAAATCTCTTGAAAGACTGTTGGCCGGGACTTTGCTGGAGAGGAATTCACTTTAAACTAAATAAGACGGGTTTTATCGGGACGAAGAGTTACCTTCGTGCTTTTGGGAAGCCTAGGTGGGAACATTCTAACCACTGCACCACCAGAGTTTTATTTTATAATATTAAGTTATTATAACATTATTCAGATAATCTATATGAAATAGGTCCCTGCACAGTTTTAGAATATAAAAAAGAAAAGTTTCAGCCATGTTAAAGAGGCATTATGTCTGTGATCCCTGTACTCCAAAGCACTTATTTTCTTTGAATCTGAAGTAATGCACAATCTTTTTCAAAAGCACATTAAAATGCTGTGCGTGGCTTATATCACCTGGAGTGCAGGGGTTACATAACTAGATGGCAAAGAATTTTATGCTTTTAATGTAGGGGTGAAGAACTTGTGTTTTGAGAACTGCATATAACTTCTACCGGGACCCACTTTTTGAAGTTTCTGTTAGGATTTGGGTGGAATTACAATGTTAGAAATACGCTTTGATAACATTTACATTCCACGTTACAAGTTAATGTTCAACTGCCAGACCTAAAGCATAAAACTTTATATAAACCATTTCAAGGAATTTAATTTTGATTTCGAATGATTGCACATGAGATTACTGGATAGGAAAAGATCGTATGCTTATGGATTTTGTTTGTTTCAGAATATCTCTTCCTTCCTTCTTCCCTCCCTCTCTCCCTGTGTAAGTGTGTGTGTGTGTGTGTGTAGTTATAATTTTTATCTGCCAGCAGGCAAAATCTATATTTTTAATCAAGTATGAACATGTTTATAGAGTTTAGTCCAAAATTTGGTTTTTATTGAAAAAGTCACAGATACGTGTTTAAAAAAATATGAATGTTACATGTATCCTTAGGGGATATAACTGAAAAGCAGTGATGAGTCAGAACAGAAGCAATATATTGTTTAGAGAGAAGGAAGAAAGATCTGTGCCTCTTATACAACTGTTCTAGTCCTTGATATTTTGTTGTCCGAGGTAAAATAGTAAATAATAATCATATTCAGGTCAATTTTCGTTGAATTCAAGACCAGTTTTCAGTTCCCCATTGATAATCATCCCAAGCACTACTATTTATTGTTACGGTCCTCAAATATTCCTCTTTCTTTTATAAAAATGTTGCCAACATTTTTGACAAGAGTGCAGTGTATCTCAAGAGTTTTTAATTTTAATTTTAATAAAAGTTTTTAAGTCAAGAAACATGTTATTAACTGTGGCCAAACAACAGCCAGGAAAGGCTAAACCTCAAATCTGATGGAGCATAGGTAGAAGCCAGGGGTGGGTTTCAGGTGGTTCGCGGCGATCCCCGCGAACCGGTTGGTCGGCGAACCCGGAAGTAAGTAACTTCTGGGAACGCCGAAGGATCCACCCGCCCGCCCGCGTTTCTTACCCGGTTTTGCCGAGTTCTGCACTTCCACGCATGCGCAGAATGCATACAGCGCCTGCGCGATCCTCCAGGAGCAGCTGGAGCATCGCACAGGCGCTAATATGCATGCGTGCACTGCGCGCGTGCACGAGGACGCCGCCGGCCCCGTTCCAACTGAACCGGTTGGAAAGGGGCGAGAAACCCACCCCTGGTATAAGCTCACATTTAAATCTATACTTGCCTGATAAGAGAGACTAAATATATTTCTACATCAGAGGGCTACTTATTTTGAGAAACTCCTATATGGCTTAAATGTCTGTGGAGATTCTCCATCATCCAGGTCATGGTTGTCCCAAAGATACTTTTAAACTTCCTGGTGTTTCTTTGAAGACATTTCCCTTCTCATCCAAGAATCTTCTTCAGCTCTGATTGGATGGTGGGGAATGGATGTAGGGTAGTGGAATTCCCCACCATCCAATCTGCTTCTTGAAAAAGAACCTTTGGGACTCCTATATGTCTTAGCACTAAAGTATCTCTAGAATCTCTCTTTTGCCAGCCAATATCATCCTTCCTGAACTGTTAATCCAGGAAAGGACTCTAGTTTCTAGTTTCTACAAGGTAGACAGCATGGAAGCATATAGATATTGCTTGTTTTGAGATAATTTGTGTTAAGTAGAATTCTGGAGCTCTTCTCTTGAAGGGTTATCCCTATAGTTAGGAGTTGCTGGTTACCTTAATGTAACTTTTTTTCCACAGATAAGACAAAGGTGAAATTGAATTCAGAAATGATCATCTCAAGAAAATGAACTTTATTTCAAGACTTCATCTCATTAAAATGAACTTGTCCCCCTTTTTTTTGCAAAAGCATGAATAAATTATTAAAAAGGGATAATTTAACATTATACAGTTTATATATAAAGTTTGCACACACACACGAATTTTAATGTATATATCTATATCTATATCTATATCTATATCTATCTATCTATCTATCTATCTATCTATCATCTATCTATCATCTATCTATCTATCTATCTATCTATCTATCTATCTATCATCTATCTATCTATCTATCTATCTATCTATCTATCTATCTATCTATCTATCTATCTATCTATCTAGATTTTTACAACCCCTGGTAAGCCCCAATTATGGGAGGAAGCTAACTGCTTCCATCATCTGTCAATCGGCTCGTCACAAGAGTCCATCACGACAGAAACCCAATATTTTTACTGTTGCCTTTGTTATATTTGTGTTTTTTTTATGTGTTTATCAGCACAAATAAAAAACATCTATCTATCTATCTATCTATCTATCTATCTATCTATCTATCTATCTATCTATCTATCTATCTATCTCTCTATCTCTCTATCTAGATAGATAGATAGATAGATAGATAGATAGATATAGATATAGATATAGATATAGATATAGATATAGATATAGATATAGATATAGATATAGATATAGATATAGATATAGATAGATAGATAGATAGATAGATAGATAGATAGATAGATAGATAGATAGATGATAGATAGATAGATAGATAGATAGATAGAGATAGAGATAGAGATAGAGATAGAGATAGAGATAGAGATAGAGATAGAGATAGAGATAGATAGATAGATAGATAGATATAGATATAGATATAGATATAGATATAGATATAGATATAGATATAGATATAGATATAGATATAGATATAGATATAGATATAGATATAGATAGATATAGATATAGATATAGATATAGATATAGATATTGATAGATAATTAGAAATACATTAAAATTCATATGTGTGTGTGTGTGTGTGTGTGTAAACTTTATATATAAACTGTATAAAGTTAAATTATCCTTTTTTAATAATTTGTTTATGCTTTTGCAAAAAAAGGGGACAAGTTCATTTTAATTAATATTAACAATTGAAGAAGCAAAATCCCTTATTAGCAGTTTCCCTAATCCACCTATAATTGTGCACCAAGCTATCAGTAATGCATCCAAATCTTCAGAAACCTCAGTGAAATCCAGAAAGCAAATGGAATCTCCAGGAAATGACTTGGACTTCAACCAGTCTTCATATTATTTGGCATTTATTATCTCAAATCATAACATTTTAAGTATAACTCAAGCTGTACTTGCTATGCAACGTATCCCAATTTTAAGAGAGCAGTTACAGCCGCTTTGTGATTGAAATCAATGGTGTTTTAACAATTAGTGTTGTTAAATGAAAAGACAATGCACCTTTTCCGGCTTCCATCTAACCATTATTGTTTCATGTCCCTGTTCTGTTTTAAAATAGCTGTAGTACCCCTTGGCATATTCATGGTATTTTACCCATGGAGCTGAGATAACCTGGTGATATCTCTAGATCAAACTCGTGACCCGTGGGCTGGATGTGTCACACACTGGCCATGACCACCCCCCCAGTTTAGCGAAGAGGAAAAAAGTTGCAATACATGATGTGATGACAGCATATTGTTGCGAGTTTGACAAGCCTTCCATCCTTCCGAGGTGGGTAAAATGAGGACCCAGATTGGTAGGGCCAATATGCTGACTCTGTAAACCGCTTAGAGGGGGCTGCAAAAACACTATGAAGCAGTATATTAGTCTAGGTGCTATTGCTAAGTGCTATCCCTGTTCTAGATAATAATCTGCCATTATTTTTCCTCCTCCTCCTCCTCCTCCTCCTCCTCCTCCTCCTCCTCCTCCTCCTCCTTTCTCCTCCTCCTCTTCCTCCTCCTTTCTCCTCCTCTTCCTCCTCCTTTCTCCTCCTCCTCCTCCTTTCTCCTGCTCCTTTCTCCTCCTCCTTCCTCCTCCTCCTCCTCCTTCCTCCTCCTCCTCCTCCTCCTCATTTCTCATCCTCCTCTTCCTTTCTCCTCCTCCTTTCTCCTCCTCCTCCTTTCTCCTCCTCCTCCTTTCTCCTCCTCCTCCTCCTTTATCCTCCTCCTCCTCTTCCTCTTCCTTTCTCCTCCTCCTCCTTTCTCCTCCTCCTTTCTCCTCCTCCTCCTCCTTTCTCCTCCTCCTTTCTCCTCCTCCTCCTCCTTTCTCCTCCTCCTTTCTCCTCCTCCTCCTCCTTTCTCCTCCTCCTTTCTCCTCCTCCTTTCTCCTCCTTCTTCTTCTCCTCCTCCTCCTCCTCTTCCTCCTTTCTCCTCCTCCTCCTTTCTCCTCCTTCTCCTCCTCCTCCTCCTCTTCCTCCTTTCTCCTCCTCCTCCCAATTGCTGCCTATACTTTTGACAATTTTCTCAGCATATGGAGAAGCTAAGCAATAAATTGGGAGGACGGACTCTATTACACAGCTGTCAAACAACTGTTGGCAACTTATTTTAATGCTTCCTCAGAAGAAGAACTAATTCTGTGCTTACAACACAGTCTGTGAATAGTGACCTACAGCTGGGGGAAGTCAGTTGTTTCGCAGGCTTATTTTGAGCCTGGGTTTTGTGGTGTCACAATAATCATCTGAATGGCTGATCAGGAACTGCTTGATAAAGCAGGAGAGATGATCCTCACAAAATGTGGTAATTCCTGCTTTAGTTTTTCAGAAAACCAGTTCTGCTTGGTTACCATCTTTCTCACTTTTGATAAGTACATTCTCCTGTTTGGTCTGTGTGGTAAGGAAGAAAGAGAGGATCAGCTCCCTGCCACAATCTCCCAGCCCTACTTTGCATCAATATTAGAAAAGGTAAAAAATACAGGGAGGCAAGATTCCCCTATTCAGTTATCTCAACACATCTTGATCATGTGACTGGTCCAGAGGTGGGTTCCTACCAGTCCGCACCAATTCGGTAGAACTTGTTCGTCAAATCTACCGAACCGGTTAGAAGAGGTTCCACCAGTGGACCCGGAAAGCAGGCCACACCTACAGAAGAGGTTCCAAAGATTTTTTGAAACCCACCACTGGTCCTTGGATATGATTATTCTACACTATCATGCTCCTATTTATAAAACTCAGGGCCTCTGTGAAAGGTAAGGATGACGACTGCGTTTGTGGTGCAATCAGAACATTGCGTGTGTTGAAGTTGTTTTAACGCAAACCCTTTTAAAAAACAAGTTTACATCATATTCTTATGCATGCCAGTGCTGTGTGTGAGGTAATTTAAGGTGGTTCTGACAAGTGTTGTAGGCATCTTCATATCCGGTCACATGGGTGGCAAGCCACTCCCATCTGGTCACATGGGTGGCAAGCCGCTCCCACAAAGGAGGCCACACCCACAGAGTAGGTTCGAACAATTTTTGAAACCCACCACTGGACTGGTACATATCACCAGTCAACAGCAAGTTAAAAAATAGAAACAACAGATGAAAAATTTGGCATTGCCTTCCAAAAGAACAAAGTTTTTAATCTCTTGCCTTTACTGGAAAAGTTTTTTTAAAAAAATAATAATAATTGTATAGATAAATTTCTGCTAGCCAAAGAGTGTTTGGATAGTACTTAAACAGAAGAAGAGAAAGACCCAGTAATTTGAAAAGGATCTATACTGCCTTTTCCTGCCTTCAAAAGTTAGAAGATAGACAGTATATTTATTTGATTCAGCAACTGTTTAAAATATAAAAAGCATTTATATGAACTTTAGACGTACAAAGCAAAGCAAAATAACAGAACCAGTTCAAAAGAAAAATACAAAATGCCACAATACCTTTAGATGACATGCCCTGGCATGAAAAGTCCAAAAAGTAATAGGCAGTGATTTATGCTATCTGCATATGAATGCTGCAAGGAACATCTTTTTATTAAAGCTAAAATTGCAAATCTCTGTTTTTTCTATGTACATATGCAACTGCATTATTTAAAAAGCATATTAAAAACTTAAATTTACATGCTATTATATTAAAAAGCATAGACATATAAAAGAATGATTGCATGTTGCTTTTGCTTAAGCAGAGTGCTGATTTAAAGCTGTTTTCCAACAATAGCAGTTAGACTTATATACCGCTTCATAGGGCTTTCAGCCCTCTCTAAGCAGTTTACAGAGTCAGCATATTGCCCCCTAACAATCCGGGTCCTCATTTTACCCACCTCCAAAGGATGGAAGGCTGAGTCAACTTTGAGCCGGTGAGATTTGAACAGCTGAACTGCAGAACTGCAGTCAGCTGAAATAGCCTGCAGTGCTGCATTTAACCACTGCACCACCTCGGCCCACTGAGCCCAACAAGAGTTGAGGACTATGTGGTAAATTGTATACTCAAGAAAGAGAAGGAGAGGGAGAGGGAGAAGGGGAGAAGGAGAGAGAAAGAGAGGCATGGTTAGGTTCATAGCCACAAATATATCAGCCTTGGTTTGTGTTGTGCTGACTTTGGCAGAACATATGTATGCTAAAACTGGAATGATAGAGCAATGATGTTTTGGATTTAGGCATCACACTAAATCAGGAACAAGCAATGCATGTAATGACTTTGTACACCATGTTAACCAAATCTAAATGTGAATATAAGCATCATAATGAATTAATTCTCAATATAAATTATAATTAAACCGTTATTGGTTTGGGGATTGAAAAGAGAACTGATTACAGAGATAAGATTTCACTGCTTTGTATGTCTTTTTCGGAATGTTAGAGGATGTAGCAAAGTAATTAATTTTCACTCATTTTTGACATATAACTTATAACTTCTTCAGCTTAGAAATGACACAGCTGAATAAACACATCTTTGCATTTATGATTGCTCTCTTCAAACTCACAGTCTGACGTGCCAGTTCTAACCGAAACAGTACGCCAAAAGGAAGCACTTAATTAAATAACTGGTTGAAAGGTGATGTGAATCTATGTTTAAACAGTAATCACTTGTTCAGAAATCAAAAGGATGTTTAAATGAGTGATCGGATAAAAGTAGTGCTTTAAAAAATGTATGTAAGTGGATGACAAGCACACAGTCAAGGGTGAAATTGACAGCTTCCTTGCTAATGCTGAAGCCAAACTCATTCCAATCTTCCAGGCACCCCAAAAACCCAGATGAACTGGAATTTTGAAGTCCCAAAGGCATCCAGAAGAGAATGGGATTTCCAAATTAAGCTCACATTCTGGTTCTTCTAGTTCTTTTTTTTTAATTGAAAATTTTTGAGAAAAAAAAGGCTTTTACAAATATTTACCTCCCCTCCTCCCCTCCCCACCTGAACCCAACCTCCCCCCCCCCGACTTCCCAGAACAAATACAGGGTATAAATCTTTAATGATTTTCCTTAGTTGCATTAGGAAAATTATATACAAGGCCATGGATACACCAACAGGACACCTGATCTATCTTGTTATCCGAACAATTTGAACAGTCATATTCAATATATTATCTACCATAAGTCTAGAATATTTTTGTTAAAAAATCTCCTTGGTGTTACTAGTGTTGGTCTGGATTTTTTTTTTATTGACAACTTTTAGGAAAAAAAACCTTTTGCAAATATTTACCTCCCCCCCTGCCCTCCCCACCCGAACCCCACCCACCCCCAACCTCCCCCCCCGACTTCCCAGAGCAAATACGGGGTATAAATCTTTAACAAAGATGTTCTAAAATAAACTTAAAGAAAGTTAGTATCATCTTTAATTTGAGCTTTAACTCCTCTTTTGTTAGGCTAACTCTAAACAGATTATATCATTCCCTGCTTCTTCAGTCATAAACTATCTGGAATTTCTTAGTCCCGTATTTATTTTGAATATAGTCAATCCATCTTCTCCACTCCAGTTTATATTTCTCATTTGAGTGGTCCTTAAGATATGCTGATATTTTAGCCATCTCTGCTAAGTTTGTAACTTTTAATGTCCATTCTTGAATAGTAGGCAAATCTTCCTTCTTCCAGTATTGCGCCACCAACAGTCTTGCTGCCGATATTAATTGCAAAATCAAGTTAGATAACAGTACAATCAGGAGTTATACCTTACAGGAATAACTGAGGGGTAAACTTTATCCTTTTTTAAAGAACATTTTGCATAATCCACCATATTTTTATCCAAAATACTTTAACCTTTTTACAAGTCCACCATATATGGTAATATGTAGCGTCAACACAATCACATCTCCAGCATTTAGGTTGTAAATTCAGATACATACAGCCCCTTTAAACTCTCCATGGCATAAAACTGGATTTGTTGGAGTACCACCTTTCCCCCAAAAAAATATGCTTGCCCTATACACTCTCATAGGGAAGGCATGCTTCAGTTCCTTCCATATTGGCCCTAAAATGTGTGTCTTTTAAGAGACTGATCCTGTGCTCTGCAATGATCTGCCCCCTTTCCCCACCCCAATATGTGACAAGCCCAACTTCTGGCTTTTAAGACTTGGCTTTCCCCCTAGGTGTTTAGGTCCAGCTAACCGGAGTCCCCTTTTGCTTGTCTAATTATCTTGATTACCATTGAACATTTTATGCACAGGGTAGTTCTTTAAAAAAAAAAAGAATAGTAATTTTTATTTGTTTAATGGTTTGTTCCTGCTGTGTGCCAGAATCACATTGTTTGAGTTGGATGGGGCTTTAAATCTATCAAATCCATCAAACAAACAAAACGAAGAATGATTTCTAAACAAAATGTTCCAGCTGCTGCTCCTTCAGGCAGAAACATACTTTTGTAACAGTAAGCCCCCCAAACAGAACAAAATATGGGAAAACATAACAAATTGGGGGAAAGAACAACCAATGTCCACTCTTTATGGACATTTCTGAATATAAAGATTACTCTGAAGACTCATCATTGCTTTCACAAATTTTGTTTGAGGCCAGCTAATTCCTCCAGTTTAAAAAAGTTTAGTTTATTGATCATGACTCTCTCGGCATTCCGAAAAGCCACTAAAACCTGGCTGTTCCGGCAGGCTTGGGGCTGTTGACCCCATGAACGAGGTCCAGCCCAACTTAGGTTGAGTGTATGGTGCGTTGCTTTTAATTCTGTTTTTTCTCTTTCCCTATATTTTAACTTTCATTTTTATTCTTGTATTTGTAAGCCGCCTGGAGTCCTACGGGATTGGGTGGCATATAAATTTATTAAATTACAATTACAAATTACAATCAGAGACAGACCAAATTCTAATAGCAATTTTGTCTACATGGAAAAAAAGGTTGTTTTACTCCTGTTTTTCTTTTAATTGTTTTTATGTGTTTATTGTTTGTGTTGGCAAATAATAAATTTATTCTTCTCATATATACCTCAGTATTTACTTATAGCTTATGTCTTGCTTTGATAGTTAATCACGAATCATATACCTTAGTGCCAAAGAGACACAATAACAATACAGGTAGTATTTGTTTAGTGACCACAGTTGGGACAGGTGTCTTAGTCATTAAGTATAGCAAAGTGGTCATTAAGGGAAAGCCATGTGACTGTGACTGTGCTTACAGTCCAGAGGTGGGTTCCTACCAGTTCGCACCTATTCGGTAGAACAAATCTACCGAACCGGTTAGAAGAGGTTCCACCAGTAGACCCGGAAAGCAGGCCACACCTACAGAAGAGGTTCCAAACTTCTTTGAAACCTACCACTGGTCCTTGGATATGATTATTCTACACTATCATGCTCATATTTATAAAACTCAGTGCCTCTGTGAAAGGTAAGGATGACTACTGCGTTTGTGGTGCAATCAGAACATTGCGTGTGTTGAAGTTGTTTTAACGCAAACCAAAGATGCCTTTTAAAAAACAAGTTTACATCCTATTCTTATGCATGCCAATGCTGTGTGTGAGGTAATTTAAGGTGGTTCTGACAAGTGTCGTCGGCATCTTCATATCCGGTCACATGGGTAGCAAGCCACTCCCATCCGGTCACATGGGTGGCAAGCCACTCCCACAAAGGAGCCCACAGCCACAGAGTAGGTTCGAACAATTTTTGAAACCCACCACTGATTTGCTGTATCCTCTGTGTGGGTGGATGGAGCTTCACTCAGTTACACGGACTGTTCCATGTAACCCTCAAAGAGAGATCCAACCCAGAACCAAGGAGAAATTTCTGTTATCCTGTAAAAACCTTTAATATGAAACCAATTAGATTCTTGTCAATGTCAGGCAGCAACACCAAGAGGCCAGGGGCTGTCATCAACTAATTAAGGTTACAGAGTGGAGCGTGTGAGATTGCAATTACCAGATTTAGGAGTGCAGTGTGCTATGGAGAAAAGCAGCTCAGGAAGAGATAAATTGTTCAGATAATATATCTGTCCCAGGGAGACTGAGGAATAAAAAGGAAAAAAAAAACAGGGTTATGTCTACTGATTGTAATGGCAATGAACAGTCACTTATCTGAAACACCATAGGGTTCCCAATTGAGCAGGCAGTTGGACCAGAAGACCTTCGAAGTCCCTTCCAAATCTGTTATTCTGTTAAATTCTGTCACAAACGCAGGTTTTGATTACAAAAACACTTTTTTATCATTGTCACAGTTTTCAGTTAGGCTCTTTGATAATAAACATGATGAGTTGTCCATGGAGATTCTCAGTCATAGCAATAGCAATAGCAGTTAGACTTATATACCGCTTCATAGGGCTACCCATCCAGTTTCAAAAATTGTTGGAACCTACTCTGTGGGTGTGGCCTCCTTTATGGGAGTGGCTTGCCACCCATGTGACTGGATGGGAGTGGCTTGCTGCCCATGTGACTGGATGGGAGTGGCTTGCCTTCCATGTGACCGGATGGGAGTGGCTTGCCGCCCATGTGACCGGATATGAAATTATAAATTAGTACTTAGGTCGGTCCAAGTAGCTATTCAGAAACTCTGGCATTGAAGCATGCAAGTCTTAAAGCTGTCAAGTTACAAGATCCTTGCTAGTGGTGGGCTTCAAAAATTTTTGGAACCTCTCCTGTAGGTGTGGCCTGCTTTCCAGGTCCACTGGTGGAACCTCTTCTAACCGGTTCGGTAGATTTGACGAACTGGTTCTACCAAATAGGTGCGAACTGGTAGGAACCCACCTCTGTATCCATCCCAGGCAGAACCAAAGAAGTTTCTTGAATTAGAAGCAAAAGATCTTCAAGGAAAAACAATGAAACTCGAGTTGCCTCTTGAAAAACTGAATGAAAAACTGCTGGTGACCTTCTATTGCTGCACCATAGAGAATATTTTAACTCGCTGCACCTGTGTAGGGTTTGCCAATTGCACAGTGGCAGATAGGGCAGCACTCCAGAGGGTCAACGTCATTGCCCAGAGGATCATTGGTTGCCCTCTCCCCTCTTTGGAAGAGCTTTAGAGCTGCCTTAAGAAAGTTCAAAACATTCTTACAGATCCATCTTATCCTGGGCACGCCTTTTTGTTTGAACTATTACCACCTGGCAGACGGTACCGGGTAATAAAAACAAGGACAAATAGGTTGGAAAACAGCTTCTATCCCAGGGCAGCAACCGTATTGAATTCTATGGTATAGTGCAATATCGGGTTTTCAATTTCAATTATATAGAAAGTAAAGGATGTATGTTTGTGTTTTTATTTTTATAGTTATAATTACACTGAAGGTGGCATTTAATTTCATTGTGCCATGTGCAATGATAATAAAGAAAACTAAACTAAAGTAAAGTAAAAAGCATTTTTGGGACAAATATATACTCAGTTTTACAGACATTTCATTTAATTTCATTTATTAAATTTATAGGCCGCCGGGCGGCTTACAATGAAAGAAGAAAAAAGAAAAGCAAAATAAATAAAAAATAATTTAAAATTCACAACACACATACGATCTAATCAGGGCTGGACCTTAACACTAAGGTCAACAGCCCCAGGCCTGCCGGAACAGCCAGGTTTTAACGGCTTTCCTGAGGGCCATGAGAGTGGGTAAGGTCCGGACCTCTGGGGGTAGCTGATTCCAAAGGGTCGGAGCAGCCACAGAGAAGGCTCTCCTCCGGGGGCCCGCCAGCCGACACTGACTTAGACAATCCAAAAAGAGATGTAGCCTTAAAGATAGAATAAAAGTCTGTTTGATTAAGTATGGGATCCCACCAGTGGTGGGTTCTGGTTCCTGTTCCAACCAGAACAGTTGGAACGGGCCTGGCAGCATCCACATGAACGCACACACATGCACACATGTGCATAGTGCGTCTTACCGCCTCCGTGAGCCTTCCCAACGCTCCAGCTGCTCAGAAGAGCGTCACGCAGGCGCCGTACGCGCCATGCGCATATGCGGAAGCCTTAAAAGACAGGTAAGGAGCTTGGGGAGGGGCAGGGGTCCCCTCCGGAGCACCATACTGGAATGGTATCCGGTGCTCCAGGCAAGCTGCAGTACGCCCGTACTGGGACATACCGCCTGCAACCCATCACTGAATCCCACTGGAAAAAAAAATGGAGAGAAATGTTTTGATCATCTGCACATCAGTAAGGAGGAGTTTGTCGTTCTGCTATTCTGTACACCACCAGCTCCCCGCAGAGATTCAGACCCCCACCTCTCTCCAGGCCTTCCGAAAAGCCGTTAAAACCTGGCTGTGTCGGCAGGCCTGGGGTCGATGAGTTCCCTTCCCCTCTCGAATCGTGTGGCTGTTGGTTGTTTTAAATTCCCTGTACTTTTTGTTGTAGTTCTTGTGTTTCCCTTCCCCTCCTTTGGGTTTGTGCGCCGCCCTGAGTCCCGCTGGGAATGGGGCGGCATATAAATAAAATGAACCTTGAACCTTGAACTTGTATAAAGCAGGCATGTGTATGTGTGTGTTTCAGAGTAACATACTGTTATGAAAGGAAAATGACTTGAAATTCAAATTAACTAGCTGTAGCAGTGGTAATCACAATCATGTATTATCCTCTAAACTGTTGTTTTGTTTTTCTACATTTCAGCACAAAATCCTATCGCTCAGGCTAATTGACCTATTTCTTATTTTTTTTCTCTTTTTAAAAAAAAAAAATACAAAAGGCCTTCTAGCTATCTAAACGCCAATGAAAGCTGTTTTCTGCCTAGCAACATTGATGGCAGCAGCTGAGCCTTGGTAATCTCTCTTACTTTCTTCCCTCCTTTTTTTCTCCGCACCCCACCAGTTAGCAGTTTCAGAGGTCAAACTTTCAAGGCACATAACGCCCACAGAGATCTGCCCACAGTCCTTTCAAAATTCTACGAATATAATGTAAGAATGTCAAGAAATAGGTCTTCAGTCAAAATGGAAATAGGACTAACTTGGCGTACTGAATCGTGCAGCTTCTTTTCTCTCTCAAAAATATTATGTAACCTGTAAGTTGCACTCCACAGAACAGGATGTCAGAATGTGTTAAGTTAGGCCATAACACAAAACTTTCCAACTGCCAAAGACTTGTCTGAATCTGAGACGGTTAACCCAGTTTTTTTTTTTTTTAAAAGAGGAAATCTCCATATAAAATATTTTTGCACAGTATGTGATAGACACATACTGGCTACTATTTTTGCATTAGCCACAGAGGTGGGTTCCTACCAGTTCGCACCTATTCGGTAGAACCGGTTGGTCAAATCTACCGAACCGGTTAGAAGAGGTTCCACCAGTGGATCCGGAAAGCAGGACACACCTACAGAAGAGGTTCCAAATTTTTTTGAAACCCACCACTGGCAAGGATCTTGTAACTTGACAGCTTTAAGACTTGCATGCTTCAATGCCAGAGTTTCTGAATAGCTACTTGGACCGACCTAAGTACTAATTCATAATTTCATATCTGGTCACATGGGCAGCAAGCCACTCCCATCCGGTCACATGGGTGGCAAGCCACTCCCACAAAGGCCACACCCATAGAGTAGGTTCCAACACCCATAGAGTAGGTTCCAACAATTTTTGAAACCCACCACTGATTAGCCACCACAGAAAAAAGACAAGTTGAAATTAACTCAAGCTATGGAAAGGTGTTGATTGAAACTTACTGATTGGTTACTGAATGGCTGTTTGATTGCTTAGCTTCTTGGTGGTTTCCGATCTAGATAAAACTGATTTTCCCTCACCAATGCATATGAAAAATTAAAGGTCAACATTTCAGAAGCTGAAGAGATGAGAGAATAATTTTCAAAATGCTATCTTTATTTATAAAGCCAACATGCTACTTTGATAATTTATCCAAAGGCAAAGGATATAGAGCTCTTATTGTGTTTTATAGCTTGTTACCAGCAACTAACTAGTGGTTAGAGTGCAGTACTGCAGGCCACTTCAGCTGACTGTTATCTGCAGTTCAGCGGTTCTAATCTCACCGGTTCAAGGTTGACTCAGCCTTCCATCCTTCCGAGGTGGGTGAAATGAGGACCCAGACTGTGGGGGCGATATGCTGACTCTGTAAACCGCTTAGAGAGGGCTGAAAGCCCTATGAAGCGGTATATAAGTCTAACTGCTATTGCTATTGCTAACTAGAAGCTAAGCTCTGTTGCCTCTAGTTTGGGCTGACTGGTGAATTCTGGGATTTGAAGTCCACCTATCTTAAAATTGTCACGGTTGAGAAATATTGCTGTAGTTAATATATGGATGGAGGACTTCCTTTGTGCTCTACAGCTGTGGGTTAAATTGAAAAATCAAAAACGACACTAGAAGAAGCAGTGGCAAATCAGGTTAGCAGTCCTGTCAGGAAAACTGCGGTGGATGCAGTTGCTATGAAGTGGTCGCAAGAACTTAGTTACTGATTTCAACTGTACTAAAGTATAAGTTTTATTTGGAATTCTATGTGGAGACTGCTGTCCTCTTATTTTCCATTCTATTTCTCTTTTTCTTTTTCAGTCACATCCTTTTTATATCCAGAGAGTTGGCAAGATTGCACATCGACAAAGATATTCCTTGTGTTTTAGGACTAGCATAAAATTTGTTAAATTCTACAATTATGTGACATCTGCTAATCAATTTTCCTAGTAAACTGCATTCCAGAGTCTCCT